>NW_026463502.1:0-69101 GCF_021730395.1 Mercenaria mercenaria
CCCGGACATTATTCTATTTAAAAAGTTACTCTTTCCGTGTAAAACACCGGCTCCTAAAAAGACTTTCGACGATAATATCTATTAAAAAGTGATCCCCACCAAACCTAACGGACAATTTTACTAGATCTACAACTCTAATATCCTCCATTGCCAATAGTTAACATTTTGATTGTACTACTACTACTGGTGCCGCTACTTCTATTGCTATTACTACATGTACTTCTTCAACTTGTACTACTACTACTACTACTTCTACTACTAGTACTACAACTGCTACTACTGATACTACTATACCTGCTTCCACTAATACGTCTTGTACATCTACCTCTTCTTCTCCTGCTGCTGTTGTTGCTGTCACTTATTCTCTGCTGCTGCTGCTGCTGCTGCTGCTACTGCAACTGCCACTACCACTGCCACTACTACTACTTTCTATTGTTGCCGCTACCGTACTTTACTGCCACTGCCAAGTATTGCAACTTCTATTAATACTAAGTTCTATGCTAGCAGTTTCTTGTGCAGTTTTCTTCTGAAGAATTACTTCATACCTAAGTTTGCAGGGATTATTGACACTAGTGTGTTTTGTGAACGTATTGTAAATTGTTATTTTCCTGAAAAAAAAAATGTATACACCAAGATAGAGCGTCTAGAAATAGAATCCCTTTTCCCGTTGCGGAATGCTCTGATTTATGTGTCAAGTGATGGTATCTGGGGCTATAATGGTCAAACGGAAGGACGGACGGACGGACGGACGGACAAGGGCAAATCTATATGCCCCCTCCCCCGAGTGGGGGCATAAAATGCAGCAATTAGGCCTTAGATACATGAGTTATCACTAAATTTGACCAAATGACCGGGGGTCGTTTTTTATGGGAGTCAATATTCTTCGTGAGGTTCAGTTTACTTCACGTGGGGGAGTCATAGTACTATGATCTGGAGGTCATAATACTATGACCGGGGGGTCACTTTTTCTATAGAATAATGACCGGGGGGTCATTATTCTATGGGGGTCGAAATACTTCATTACACCGGTATTAAAAGAACTGCATTGGATACCAGTTACTCATAGAGTGGACTTTAAGATTCTAGTTCACACATACAAAGCATTGCATGACCAATAACCGATCTATGTTAAACACTTGCTGGCACTCTATCAGCCAGCAAGAAATTTGAGATCCAAGAACAACTTAAAACAACTAGTTGTTCCAAAAAGCAAAACTGTGAGGTACGGTGATCGTAGTTTTTCATCAGCTGCACCGAAGTTATGGAATGCTCTTCCAGCTACCATTAGAGACGCTAAAAGCTTGGATGCTTTCAAACGATCATTGAAACACACTTTTTCTTCAAGGTCTATTGAAACTCACTTTGCACTGGAAAACAAGCTTTACAATGGAAATTATTTCCTAATGTTAATTGTTCTTTAAAATATCTAGTACAATTAAAATGTAGAGTAAAACCTGATTCAGGCTAAATACCTTTTATTGTTGGTATATTTTTTGTGTTGTATTGTATGTTCATATCATTCTGTGATATGTAGTTTGTACAGCGCTTTTTGAACGTTTATTTTATAGATGAAAAGAGCGCTATAAAAATCTGGTAAATAATAATAATAATAAAGTCGCTAACTTCCATTGAAGGAATTACAGAAATGTTTAGTTTATAATCTAGATTATAGACCCTGTAAGAGTCGGTATAATTTAAATTTTCATTGGGCTAAACGATCAAAGTAAGTTTCATTAACTTGTTTACCTGTAAACACCCAGAGTGTTTAACAAATTATTTTGTAATGAAAATTAAACGTTTAGCAAGATAAAGATTTAAAAAGACTTAAACCCTATTTATCAGCATTTGTATTGGAACCTTCTAGAAAACCATAAAATATGAATAACTTTTTGACATATACGATGTCTCGAAACCAGAACACGTTTTACAGTAAAAAGAGACACCAATATTCAAACTAAATGAAAAAATAATAAAGTGAAGCATAATTAGGAATGACATGTGCATAACAAAGAAAATAATGTTAACTGTTTTTTTGTTGTTTTTTTAATAAGGTCATGCCAGTTTCAATGAAATTGGTTTAAGGAGACAAGAGTTATGGCTTTAAGTATTTATATAACATTTGTTCTGGTTATGTGTTTAAAGTCGCTCTTTCTAAAAATAAAACAAAAATAATTTCTGCTCAGTATTTTCAGTAAGGAATATGGCTTTACACCCAAACTTTAAATTTTAAAGCTAGCTTGGTGGCCGTGGTTTTATTTGTATTTTTGATTGCTTGGATGAAGGTAAAGATGATTGTTACTAAATATAGAGATATGATGATCTCTAAGGAATAAGGTAAGTAGACAAAACCGGGTAAACATGTAACTTTTATTGAAATCCGTGTTTTAGTTGTATTTCGGTAGCTTTGGACAAGGAATAGGACGGTATTACAAAAGTAGAAAAAGTAGAAAAAAACTGTTTTAGTTAGTAACTTGGGGTAGGAATGATATATGATTTTTTCACTAAACATGATACTTAGGTATCGTGCACAGAGACCTAGGTTCAGTTGAAATTCGATTTGCCAGGGTCAAGGTCATTGTTACGCATGTACTTAAAGTATGAAATTTCTTTAATTTCTCTTAGAAATGAGGAACTTCTATTAGAAATGTGTTTATTTTTTTCAATGAAATATCTTGAGTAAGGAATCAGACATTGGGACTAAACTGACATCCGTTAAAAATATAAGTACTTTTTATAGGCAGAAAATGCTTTTAAGAATACCGTTTCAAAATAACATTAATGAAGATTTATTTTAAGAATCTTTGCCAAATCTAATTAGGCAGAATTACTTTAATTTCTTTTTAATGTGATGTAATTGAACGCAAGCATGTATTTAAATGTTTGAAAACAATGAGCCTGATCTTTTCCACATATTTTACCAATATTCTTACTGATTTGCATTGGTAAAATATAACCTTGTAAGTGATACCAAATATATATGACATTTTGACTTTAAAGGTTTAAGAATCATGGTCATCTGGTTTAATTTTACCACCCTAGCTGTCACAAGTTTGTTTATCTTGAATCATTACGAATGGTTGTTGTAATACTCATGTTTATTTTAGAGAGATCCCTTGATGAAACATGTGGAGATGATTCACAATGTTCTCTTGTAAGCAACAGCATATGTAACAGTGGTATCTGCTCTTGTAAGAGTGGTTTCTTTCATTCTGGAAACATATGTACAAGTAAGTTTTGTCTTAATAATTTTAAATGCATATTAATGTCATCTTTGGCTATTTAAGTTGGTTAAATATATAGCTGTTTTCACTGGGAAAGTGCTTCAAAATGTGACGCATAAATGTAGCATCCCGGGATAGGATTCTTACTTTTGAATAGCACTTTGATTGATTTTATTTCTTTATAATCCCCACTCAACAGATAAGGGCTATAGAAGTGGAAGTGAATTTTCCATGCGTGTGTGTGTGTGTGTGTGTGTGTGTATCCGTCATGCATGTACCTCTTCTCCAATATATCTTAATGGAATTTGGCTATATATAATGTATAATCCCGAAAAGTCCTTGCTGCAATGGTACAATTCAGGACTAATTGCTTTATATTTATAAACTTTTCTTAGCTTGACAATTGAATAATAAGAAGAGCTAATGTATGTGCACTGATATAACCGCATATCTCAAACTGTTTCTCGTTTTTTACGCATACACCTTCCCCGCCTTAAACCTCTACTCCTTCAGATCATATCCATCCCCTCCTTCAATATTTATATGTCATGTGGAACGATGTGTACAAGGATAACTCAAAGCGATTTGGTTTTGTTTGGCACACACATAAGTTGTATGTTTTCTAACTTCGGTAGTAGTAATAAAAAATAATATCCGATATCAAACTTGCTCACATTGTTAATTGAGAACTACGTTTAGGCCACGTTTGAAAATAAGATGAATCATCCAAATTTATATATGACACTTGAATTTCTCTAAATTTCAAATAATGACCATGTCAATTCTTTGCCTTTGATAGCAGTTTATATTATTATTATTTTTAGCACAGATAAACCTTGTTAAATCTTTAGTGAGACTCTTCTATAAGCATGTTTTCAAAATAAAATCTTTGTTAGGGTTGGCGGGCATGCAGATGACTTAAAACTTGTCGTTTCTGATCAATAAGTTTAGTTATGATTGAGATATTGAAACGAGACTTGGCTATTAAGATCAAAGTTTGGATTACATTTGAATTCACTGTTACTAAAAATCCGCTTAATAACTTAAGTTTGGATTGATGTATAGTAATGAAACTTGGCCAAAAGGCAGCTTACAGAAAAACCAATATTGCCAAGATCAAGGTCAGCATAACTTGATTAATTTATATACTTTAAGAAGCAAAAACTAAAATTGATATAGTTTTTATAAATACAAACATTCTGACTACGTTCAGAAAATATGACCTCAAGTGCTTAACCTTTTTTCTGTCTGTTGTAATTATTAATAACAGCGGACGCGTTTGGTTCCATCCTTATCTGGACTTTTACTTTTTTGTAATATTAAAGGAGCTGTAGATATCGTAGGTTCAAGGTCAGGATCACAGTTGCGAAAACATAAATTCAAATCACTGGGATCATCAGATAAGTAATTTCCTGTTAATAAATTTAGTTATTATTGACATACTGCCATTTAACTTGGTGTATAACAGGTTAGTATAAAGACCTAGATTGTATTAGGAGTCACTGCTGCTGAAAAAGAAGATGATTTTCGCTCAATATCTTCATTTTAGGTATACATTTTGTCACCAACTTTTTAGGGTAGATATTTTTATCAAGACAAAGGTTGGGTTTGTATTTTAGGTCACTCGGATCAGGGTCGTTGATACTATAGACAGAAAATGATTTCCGCTAAATATCGTTAGTGTTGGTACATCTATTGTCATCAAGGTTGGTGTATAGATAACTTTAACTCAGGCAAGGTTGGGTTTGTATTCAAGGTTGCTGTTACTAGAATAGAAAGACAACAGTTTATTAAACCATATTTCGTGGCGTTGCCGTGTTCCTTGTCTACGTAATTTATCTAAAATCTGGACAGAGTGTTTCTCCTTATGACAGCTAGTACAAAATCAAAACAAGGTTATCTGAAGTAATTAAAAAGGGCCATATCATAGAAACATTTTGTTAAGCACTTGAGGTCATATTTTCTGAACGTAGTCAGAATGTTTGTATTTATAAAAACTATATCAATTTTAGCTTGCCTATTTGAAACCTTTCAGATATTATAGTTCAAACATCGTTTTTAACCAATGACAAGCGATGGAATTTCGAAAAAGTAACAAAGTTATTTTCATATTATATCCTAACGGAAAAAATGAGTCACTTAATCACGAAGTGCTTCAAATTTATTGGTAGTCATTGATACGCCTACTTTGAGACAACAACATTCAAGGAGGCAGAAAAACTGCCAAATACATGGACTACTAATAAAATTAAAACCTTTTAATAAACATGTACCTCCTCAAGCATGAGTGAAGATTAGACTTGCCAATAAAGTCCTAGAGACTGAAGAAGGCGTGGTTTAGTTTACTTTAGACGGAGATTTTTGTTGTTTTGACCTTCAAACGGGTTTTTTACCTATAAGTCAAATTGTGTCTTCACTAAGCTCTCTCCGTTTTGGCAAACTTAATTGCGTTAGAATGTCAATAAATGATCTATATCCTATACTTAGCGCTTATTGTTCACATTATTACGATTCGTCAAAGGAGTGTGGTCTCTTTCCCTATATATATATAGTGGAAACTTTTAAAATCTTCTTTTATGAAACTGCTCGTCCAATTTTGAAATAAGTACATAAAGATAGTCCTTGTGTTATCATCTACCAAGAATGTTCAAATTATTTTGAATCGTCAAAAAACACGACCTCCAGAGGGTGTGGTCACTTTTCCCCATTTATATATGGTGGAAACTTAAAAATCTTCTTGAAAGAAACTACTCACCCGATTTGAAAAATAATTTATCATAAATGGTCCTTGTTTGACCCTCTACCAACACTGTTAAAGTTATTTTGATTCGTCAAATAAGATGGGCACCAGGAGGTGTGGTCATTTTCCCTTATATGTATATTGGATATATAAACTATTCTTGTCAAAAACAGCAGGTAGAATTTTAATAATTTTACACAAATGTTTCTTGGGTGACCTTATACGAAGATTGTACAAATTATTCTGTTTCATCAAAAACTATTGCCACTAGATGTGGTCATTTAACCCCTTATTTATATAGTGGAATTATTACAAAATATTCATGTTTGATATTGTCATATCACATCATTCCCCCAATGTCTTACCCTACCTTCGCTCACTTTAACGCGCACATACGCATTACCTGCCTGTATATATTTAGTAGAAACTTTTAACTGTTTAAGCAAGCAACTAAACTCAGGTGAGCAATATAGGGCCACCATGGCGCTCTTGTTTGTATTATTGCTACATAATATGAACTTTACATGAATGAAGAATTATGGCTTGTGCCTATATATACCTTTATTTTTTTTTTGGCTTATTTTGTTAAGTGCAAAATGTATCTCTGTTAGATATGTAGAACTTCTAAAAGGGAGCTTAATATTGCAAAAATCGCGAACTAGCTATTTGGGACCAGAAAAAATGTGTTAAGGCAAGCAATTAGCTTTATCAGCTACAAGATACAATGCCATCGCCGAAGTGTCGTACAACTTCTGCATGCAGATCTACATAATTAAACATCTCACAACTTAGGAAGCCATTTTTTAATTTATAGATTAATCATTACCGATGACAGTTGTAATACTTGTCTTTTCAATGCCTTATTTATTTTAGAGAGAGTTCTAGGTCAAACATGTAGTGCTGATTCCCACTGTTCTCCGGTAAGCAACAGCATATGCAGCAGTGGTACATGTTCTTGTAAGAGTGAATACTTTCGCTCTGGAAACTCATGTACAAATAAGTTCTGTCTTCATATTTTGAAATGTGAAGTTGTCTGTGGCTGCTTAAACTGGTTAAAGCAGCTGTGTCCACCTAAAGCATCACTTAGAATCTTAAATGGCGACCTAGATAGTACCAGTAAGTTCTGTCTTTGAATTTTTAAAGTGTAATAAAGTTATCTTTATCTATATATAAATTGATTAAATATATAAGTTTTCACTGGCAAAGTTCTTCTAAATGTGAGACATTTAATTAGCATGCCAGGAAAGGGTTCTTGTGTTTGAATAGCACTTTCATGAGTTTTATTTCTTTTTAATCATTCATCAAAAGAGAAGGGCTGTGGAAGTGGGAGTGATTGCTCCATCTGCGTGTCATTCATCATGCATGCTCCTCTTCTTCTGTATTCTTAATGAAATTTGGCTATATATAATGTATTATCCCAAAAAGTCCCTAGAAGTTATTGCTGCAATGACAGTTTTCTGAAGTAATTTCTTCTTTTATAAATAAACACATTTATAGCTTGACAATAAGACAAGGTGCATGCGTAAGACTCAGATGGAGCAGCCCCTCGAATGCAGAGTGCCAAGTGGGCCACTTTTGGTAAGCAGAACTGGCGCTGTGGGATGAACCAAACGCCCGGTTAAGGCGCCCGATGCTGACGCTCATCAGTTTCCAATGATCCCTAGCTAAAACGTCATGGGCACACTTACAGGTCAAATAGTTTAAGTAATTTTTCTTCTTCTGTCTTTACCTTCTTTATAACAGATACCCTGGCATAATCACTCGGTTTATAGGTGATATGTGGTTTTGAAGCCTATTACCTTCAAGTTTACGGTCAAAGTCACTTTTAGCTATGACATTTTTTTGTGTCGGTTCGCCGTAAAATCCGATACACTAATTCATACACTCTTAGAATTTTGTCTAAATGTTCCATCATCGAAGTGCCAGTACTCATGTGAACCACACTTCTGTGTCCTGACATTACTTATGAGAGGCATTCATTTCTATATTTTTATTGTTAATCGGCCTTTTTTAAATAAAGAAATATTTGGTACAGGGTTTTAAGTATAATGCTAGTATTCGTGAAGTCACTGAGCATGTTGGTTTGTAAGTTAATTGAAAGGTATTATTTGGGTTGACACTGACGTCTCTCTTAATGTAAATCTCTTGTAGCAAATTGTTTTTAAACACAACACTCACAGACATTATCTATTCTGGCAGGGATTATACATAATACAGTTTTGAAAATCAAAAGAACAAAGATCTCAAAGACATATATATATATAAGATTTTCCCTGAGGTTACCAAGTTTAATTCTTTATGTTTTCAAACACCTTCCATTTCAGAGAGATCCCTTGGTCAGACATGTAGTGCTGATACCCATTGTATCATAGTAACCAACAGTGAATGCAGAAATAGTTATTGTTCTTGTAAGAGTGGCTACTATAAAGATGGAAATACATGTACAAGCAAGTTTCTGTATTTAACTCAATAATCTGAAGAAGGTTAAAAAATATAATAAAAAGATCCACATTAAGTATTAATCCAGAATAAATTACATTATTGTGCGCCACCTTTGAAGAATAGGAGGTATACTGTTATACCCATCGTTTGTTTGCCTGTTGATCCGTCCCTCTGTAGACAATGTGGTTTCCAATCAAAGATTGGGATCGAATTGGCCAAGCTTTATAGGATGATTGCTTGTGATCAGTAAATGACATCTTATTATTTGGATCAGTACGTAGAACAAAGGTAAAGTTCACAGAGAATAAAAATTGTCTGCTCTGTAAGCAAATAATGCTTGGCCTAAAGCCCTCAAACTTCATAGAATGATTGCTTGCGGTAAGTAGATGACCCCTATTATTTTGGGAGTCAGTAGGTCAAAGGTCTAGGTCACCTTTACCTCGTAATAAACTTTCTTCGGATCCATGCCTGCTTTAATTATCACCTCGTCGAAAGGCAAAGGAGATAATGGTCTCCATCAGTCCATACGTTTGTTCATGCAATCGTAACGCTTATTCTTCGGAGCATAACCTCAAAACCATTCAAACAATTTTGTTAAAACCTCACACAATTACGGAGACCAGTGTATGGAAAGTCAATGTACAAGATACATACACCTATTTTGCACAATTGTTGAATTATCACCAAATTTTGATTTGGTCATAACACTTATCTGAAGCATAATTCTAAAACTACGGAATATAATTTATTTACACTTCACACGTGGACTATTGACCAAAAAAGTGTGTACGAACCAATTCATCACTCTCTGAAAATGGCCATTGCGAGGAAGTGCAGTGAAAAAAAACATAGCTGTATCTTACTAAATGTTTTAACTGTTACTAAAAACCTTTCAGTTAGGAGCATAACTCCAAAACTGTTACAGGGAAACTGTTAAATTTTCATGCAATGACAGAAGATATTTTGAGAAAATGCAGTATACAATAACTACAACTCTACTGTGCTTACTTTTTAAACCATTTCCCTTTATTTCATTTACTCATAAATCTTTTGTCTCTAGCATAACTCCAAAACCTATTGAACTATTTTATAGACTTCATTGAGGTCATAGAGGAAGAGCATTGTATGTGTAAGGAAACGCAATTTTTCTTACTTTTTACATTTACTCCCTTTATTATTATTTTTTTGTCCGAGGCATAACTCATTAAGTTCTAAAGGGATTTTATTGACTCTGCCTAATAAGGTGAAGGACATTACTGGCAATGAAGAGTTAGGGAGCTGCAATATGTATAAAACATAAATATTGCATGCATATTGAGCACAGTAGTTCCTGATAACCGTCTGTTTTCATTTAACGCATATGCACAACATTCGTTATTTCAAAACCTTTGCTAAGATAGAGTGATAGCCAAGTGCTGTTCTTATGACCATAATAATGTATTTCTGCACACCTATCAAATATTAGGATATATAGCCAAGAAAAGGACTGCAATTCAATTCAGTTTGTAAATTATATCTCACCAATACAAACAGAAAATGATTTAAAAGTAATATTATAGCTGTTTTGTGGAATTTCTTTATCCTGACACCAGATACTATTTCAGTTAGGTCAAGACGATGACAGTTGTGTCCCTGCGTAAAACTAATAACAAGAGTAGATTGGGTTTATGTAACCTTTTACAATTTAGATTTAAAATTAACACAGGATTTTTATTTTTTTGCACCAGAGCTGAATATAGCAGCTTAGTCAAACTTGTGCTGAAGACCACTTCCTTATGAATCCGGCTATTTTCCCCTCCCGTCTAGCCATACATGGTGTAAATGTACCTGTAACATGAGACTACCTGTCAACAATAACCACCATTTCCAAATTTTCAGTAGTAGTCTTTATAAACAGGTTTGACTGTAGGGTTTTTATTTACTGATATTTATATATGTACCTGAAAGGAAAAACCCGTTCCTGTTATATTCATTATATATAATATTTACATACAATAGAGCGCCAGTTGGGACAATCATGTGATGTAACAAACCAGTGTTCAGCAGTCAATGCAGTGTGTAGTAATAGAAAATGTCAGTGTCGAAGTACATATTATGATACAACCGGATCTGCAACTGGTGGATCTTGTATTCTGAGTATGTTTCTACATTTCTATTTTGGTTACTTGATTAAATTATTTTGATTTTGAAGTCCTATTAATCTAGACTGAGGCTGCTGAAATAGACATTAATTAATATGTTGTGCTAACATGAATTCGTAAATAAAGAGTTAAATTGGTTAAATTGATACCAAACACATTTTATTTTGTTTGCATATTGCTTTTCTTCCAGAGATTCCTCTTGGTGGAACATGTCCACAACCAACAACTACTGTACCAAACACAGCAACCTGCAGTGATACTTATGCTACATGTACAGGAAGTGGTTCTTACACATGTCAGTGTATCAGTACATATTATGACAATATGGACAGTACAGACAGGAAATGTGTACAAAGTATGACAAACCTTATTTCGGTTATTAGCTCACCCGAGCACGAAGTGCTCAAGGGTGAGCTTTTGTGGTCGGGTGAATAGCCGTAGTCCATCGTCGTCCGTCGTCCATCGTCCATCAACACCTTCCAGCCTAAACCACCGGTCCAATTTTGATGAAACTTCACAAGAATGATCCTTGCGTGATCCTCATTATAACTTGGTCAAAGAAATGAATTCCATACAGAATGCTGGTTGCCATGGCAACCGAAAGGAACATTTTAAAAAATCTTCTTGTCCAAAACCACAGTAGTTAGGATTTTGATATTTGGTATTTGGCATCATCTAATGGTTCCCTACCAGTTTTTGCAAATTATCCCTCTAGGGTCAAGTATGGCCCGCCGTTTGGGGTCACATGGTTTACATATATTTATATAGGGAAAAACTTTGAAAATCTTCTCGCCCAAAGCCACAGGGCCTAGGGCTTTGATATTATGTATGTAGCATCATCTAATGTTCCTCTACCAAGATTGTTCAAATTATTTCCCTAGGGTCAAATATGGCCCCGCCCGGGGGTCACAAGGATTATATAGACTTATATAGTGAAAAACTTCGAAAATCTTCTTGTCCAAAACCAAAAAGCCTAGGGCTTTGATATTTTGTATGTGACATCATTTAGTGGTCTTCTACTGAGATTACTCAAATTATCCCCCTAGGGTTAAATATGATCCCGCCCCGAGGGTCACATGGTTTACATAGACTTATATAGGGAAAAATCTTCTTGTCCAAAACCACAAAGCCTAGGGCTTTGATATTTGTAATGTAGCATCATCTAGTGGTTCTTTACCAAGTTTGTTCAAATTATTCCACTTGGTTCAAATATGGCCCCGCCCCGGGGTCATATTGTTTATATAGATTTATATAGGGAAAAAAATTGAAAATTTTCTTGTACAAAACCACAGTAGCTAGGGCTTTGATATTTTGTATATAAAATTATCTAGTGGTCCTCCACAAAGATTTTTCAAATTATCCCCTAGGGTTAAATATGGCCCCGCCCCGGGGTCACATGGTTTATATAGACTTATATAGAGAAAAACATTAAAAAACCTTCTTGTCTGAAACTGGAAGGCCCAGACTTTTGATATTTGGTATTTTGCATTGCCTAGTGGTCCTCTATCAACATTTTTCAAATTATGCCCCTTAGTTGAAAAGAGGCCCCATCCAGGGGGTTCCAAATTTTACTTAGACTTATATAGGATTTTTTTTTTAAAAATCTTCTTGTCTGAATGTTCAGTGTCTAGGCCTTTGATATTTGGTATGTATCACTGCCTTGTTGATCTCTAACAAGATTGTTTGAAATTTGGGTGAAATGAGGCCCCACCCCGGGGGTCACTTGTTTTATGTATAACACATAAGTTATTCAGGAAAAAATACTTAAAAATTATCAGATCATATTTCCTAGACAGTTTAATTATAATTACCTGATGATCCCAAGTGATTAGGGATCTTAATACTGACTTTCAGTGACCATGAATGTAACCTACTGACCTACCTTCTTGTATTTTAAGATACGGCCTTGAAATTTAGATGACACGTACAGTTTTGCACACCGGTCTTAATACTGACTTTCAGTGACCATGAATATGACCTACTGACCTATTTTCTTGTTTTTTAAGATACAGTCTTTAAATTTGGATGACGTGTACAGTTTTGCACACCGATCTAAAAACTGATTTTCAGTGACCTTGAATGTGACCTACTGACCTACTTTCTTGTTTTTTTTTTTAAGATACAGCCTTGAAATTTGGATGACTTGTACAGCTTTGCATACCTATGTTAAAACTGACTTTCAGTGACCATGAATGTGACCTACTGACCTTCTTTCTTGTTTTTTTTTAAGATACAGCCTTGAAATTTGGGTGACATGTACAGTTTTGCACACCGATGTTAAAACTGACTTTCGATGACAATGAATGTGACCTACGACCTACTTTCTTAATATCAGTTTGACATTTGATACATGTAGCTCATATTACTCAGTTGAGCGATCCAGGGTCATCATAACCCTCTTGTTTATTTTTTTGCATGCATTGTCTAAGACCTTTTTGAGAGAAACTGACATATATATAAAAATGTCTTGTATATTGCACTTTAGCAAAATGTCAGACGATTTCTCAGTAGTAACAATTAAGGTGCTTTCGTCATACATGTATAACCATGGCTTGTAATTTAGCAACAAAAAGAATATTGTCACTTACATTCAAAGACGATTGTAACCTTATGATTAAGATATTAGATACCTAATAGAAATATTCAAAGAATGGCATTTGCTTGGTACATTCTTAAAGTTGACCTTGTTTTGCACTGTTTTGCAATTTTTGAGCAACTTTTACTGTGACTTTTTATAAATTTTGTATAACTTCCTTAAGCACAAGTAGAGACAAATTTCAAAGTGATGGCCACTGTCTAAAACGTTTGCAGAGTATTCATTATATCAATAATTTGGTGAAAGAAAAGTCAAACTATTGATACACAATTATAAAACACAAAATAAAACTGTCAGTATCATTTTTTCTAGGGTACAAGTAAAAGGGTTTATTGAGACGGAATTCTAATTCAAACATTGAAAAATTAAGGTCGAGTCCTGCGGGACTGTTTATAATGCTGTCACTTCATTCAAAAATAACCTTGGGGCAGAAATAAAACCTACAATAGAGAACTTTTATCGAATATAACTCAGTAATTTTTAAAGATGTCTAACTCTGCCCCCACCCCCACCCCCCTTCCCTTCTGTTTCAGAGGAAAATTCACTTTGAACAGCAAGAAATCGCTTATCAAATCAAAAATTCCCAATTTTGTAAAATAAATCAATGACAAGTCTTGAAAAAAGTAAACAGGAATATAAGGAAAAACAATTGGTCCTTGTGGGCCTGAACCTATGAAACTTAAAAAACCCTTGAAAAATTGAGGTCAAAAGTAGGTTTATGGTATGAATTATTAACTCTTCAAAAGGAGGTATATTATAAGCTATCTTATATCTTAAAACAATTTTAAAATCTCTTTTAAAATGTTCAGAAGCTGGTACATTTGCATTATCTCTGCAGTGATACCTGATAGAAAGAGTTTTCATTATATTATAATTTCAGAGGTTGGACTTGGATACAGCTGTCCTAGACTAAATGCCTGTGGAACTTCTAATGCCGGTTGTGTTGGTGGAAAATGTGTATGTGACATTCAGTACTATGATGACAACGGTTTCACAAATAATGGAGGAAGTTGTGTCCCCAGTAAGTTTCTTGTTACATAAATTAAATCAAACCTTATTTTTAAGAGTCTCATATATGTATCACATAATTAGTTGGGTTGCCTTTTTTTTAAAAAAAATCCAAGCACGTTATTAAGATAAAAGAGCTTTTTTCTTGTATTTTGGTAAGGGTTTAAGGAACATTACGTTGAAATTCATTTTTGAAGTAAATTGAAAACTACACAAAACTAGAAGGTGTTTTTGTCACAAAAAACATATGTCTCCCCCCCCCCCCCCACCCCCTATGTATACCTTTATCTCTGGCGGCCATTTTGTGCAGCGAAGCGGAACGTGTCAGCGATATGCAGAACTAGGATTAGAACTGATCACTCCTGAGAAGTTTAGTCGAAATCTGTCCAGCTGTTTGACATGTGAAAGCCGGATAAGATTTTTCTACTTTTAGCTCTGGTGGCCATTTTGTGCAGCAAAGCGGAACGTACTGGCAATATGCACAACACTTCTGTGCAGTTTAGTCGAAACCCGGCAAGCAGTTTGACCTATGAAAGCTGGACAAGCTTAATGCGGACGGACGGACGGACAGACGGCTAAGGCAAAAACAGTATGTCTACCTCACCTATTGGGGAGACATAATGAGAAGTTAACTTTAAAGCAGACATGATTTTGTTCATTAGAACACTTTATTGAGCCTTTTTTAATTATTAAATTTGAAATGAAATTTATATATACATATTTCTGGATTGTCAGACAATATGACTCTTAATATACCTGGTATGTACTTTAATGCATGCTATGGATATTTCAGGAATATCTTTAGGAGCTTCTTGCAATGGTAATCCACCAACAAATCTCTATCAGTGCAGTGATACAAGTGCGACATGTTTATGGTCCTCTGGTTCCTACAGATGTACCTGCAATACGGGATACCACCCGGAAGGTTTAGAATGTATTGCCAGTGAGTAGCAAGATTTACTGCATTGCTGTAACACAATAATAAATATTACTGAGTGTCTTTAAAGAACAAAATATCAGGTATTGAAATTTTGTTGTAATTGATAGAAAATACTTTTATTATGAGGGATTCATGTTTTGACATCAGTAAGCTATTCTAATGCCCACAATTTAGTGTTGTTTCACCAATTTAAGGTTCAAAACTCTTTTTTACTTAGATTGAAAGTACAAGTCTTTTATTTACTCGGGTTATAAATCTATACCGGCCTCAGTGTCATACGGTAAAAGCCTGCATATGTTAATTTAATTGCAGGTATTGAAATTTAACCTTTTGGTCACCTACCATGCAGATAAATAAAAGTAAACTATTTTCTCTTATTACTGCTGGCTTTGCATAGTAGCATAATTGAAACTAAGATTCAGTCCTTAATATAACGCCACATGCGAAGTTCGTGCTACGAAAAAAATATGTTCACTGCCATGTTTTGTTTTATACAGATAAGCCCCTTGGGGAGACATGTTCTTTTCCAACTGATTGTTCAGATCCTGCATCAGGCTGTTTGAATAGCAAATGTACCTGTGGTCACAATTATTATGACAATAATGGCTTTACTCAAGGAGGAACATGTTCACCAAGTAAGTTTTCAAAGTTTTATGTTTACCTGCAAAATTACATGATTTAAAAGAAATCCAATAAGTAAAGGGCACCTGCCACAGACGGAAAAGGAAAAGAAATTTGAATATGTTAACATCAATTATATTTGAAAAAATGTCACAATAAATTTACCAATAATAACTATTATGCTGAGAGTTTGACAACTTTCAACATCAGCCGTACCATTTCTCAGACTTTATCTTCTGACAATGTGTCAATATACATCATAAAGATATCGTTTTTAAATATGAGATTTTGATTATTGATTACAACATTTAAAACATAAACACAATTTTAATAGCCTTTTTGGTCTGCTGGTATTTCTGTACGAAATATGTACGACGTCATAAACATTCTCCTGAAGATCCATATTAATGGGGAAACCGGTTGAGATTTTTAACTTATATATTTTACTGAATTGGTTTAAACAATATTTTATTCAGTATAATTACAGTTGTTACAATAATACATATAGCAACACTAAGGATTGAGTAGGAAGCTATATTAGCTTTTTTAAAAACTCTCTCCCTAAGAGAGAATTAAACCATGTAATATCAAAAAAGGCATTTCCTTCAATCTTTTTTCCCGCTATATTATCCGTATTGTTCAACAATAGTACATTTTGGATATATATATATATATATATGCACGCCCAGTGGCAAAGGGAAAACGTCATTCGGCCCCAAAACGGATAATTCAAAGGGAAGTAACGTCAACGTAAAATAAAAAACTCCGACATTCCCCCGCATTTCGTGGAAATTTAATGACGTTGAGTGAAAATGTCTTTATTTATCAGTTTTTACGCGTTTTATGCTAGAATAGCGTTAGTGCATGTTTATTTCGTGGTATAACATCTTCAGAATTTCTGGGTTTACGTTGGTACCATCGCCCTACCGAGCTCGGGCACCAACCAATCGTTCGGTATTCTGCAGATGTTAAAGCACGAAAACAACATGCGTTGTCCCTACATGAGAAACAAGGATTTGCCTTTATTGATAATAACAGATTTCAACGAACGCAACGTCAAAATATTTTATGTTGAATATAGACATTAATTCTTTTTCGAATTTCATATGTCCGCATTGACCAGCATTCTAACATAAAATTGCTGTTCTCGTCACTTTTAAATGGTGGGTGGGTTTGGGTTAACAGGAGAGAAACGTGTATTAGCAGAGAGATTCTCGCGCGCACGTGCTGTTATAACTCCTTTTACATTTGCACGTTCCGTGGCAAAGCATAACGCATTACGGCCCCAAAACGAAAAATTCAAAAGAAAAAGACGTCAACGTGTAAAAAACAACACAGACATTCCCGCGCACATGTCATGGAAATTCAGTGACGTTGAGGGATAATTATTCGTTTATTAGTTGTTTACGCATTTTATGTTAGAATAATGTAAACGCAGGTTCATTTCGTGTTATAACATCTAAAGAATCCCTCGATAAACGTTGGTACCCTTGCCCTACCGGGCTTGGGCACCAACAAATCCATCGGGATTCTGCAGATATTATAACACGAAAAAACATGCGTTATCTCTACATTCAAATTTTTGTCGTATATAGGTTTTTGCACGACGTTAAAAAGTGTTTGAATGTCTAATGTTTTACATGTATGTTGTATGCTATGCGAAAACCAAAGTTAAATGTCTTAGTTTAAACTTCATATATACAACGTCGTCTTTTGCACGACATCCGCATTTTTATTTGTGCTGAACAATGTTCATATTTTCCGAGTGTCTGATGTTGCGTACTGATCGATTTTTTTCGAAACGGTTGTATGTCGTATGTCGGGTGCTAAACGATATTGAGCTGTTTTGTTCGAATATCGTATGTCCAATGTCGTTTTGTTTGCACGACATTCTTTTTCTCATTAAATTGTCGTATGTCGCTTGTTGGACGGCATTCAATAGTTTTTGAATGTTGTATGTTGTATTTCGCTACCTGAATGACATTCGTGTTGTTTGTATGTCACAAACAGAGTTTTTTTTTCGTATGTCGAAAGTCGCTAGCTAAACGACATTTATTCTTTTACAAATGACGCGTGCTGAAGGACATTTAAAATTTTATAAATTGTCGTATGTCCAGTGTCGTCATTTTTGCACGGCAGTCATATCTAAATATCGTATTTCGCGTTTCGAACGACATTTACATTAGTTTTTTCGAATACCGTATGTCTTATGTCGCATGTTTAACCAACTTCACTAAGCATTGTTGCTTATGGTTAAATGTTTTTTTTTTCAGTGACAAATCTTCAAGTTACAAATATTGTCTTTCCGTCATCCTCAGTAAAAACAAATGAGATTACAGTAACATGGTTAACACCAGTTAATTATAAACAGTTCATAGATCGGTATACTGTGGAATGGAAGCGGACTTATGATAACAGTATTGCTGTTCAGTCAGAAAGTGTTGCTTCATCCGGTACATCACTGACACTTACAAGAGGAATAGAGTCCGGTAGAGCATACACTGTGACCATCATATCAATAAATAACCAAACACAGACAAATACAGAAAGAACTTCATCAGTTAGTAAACAACAGGCTGCAAGTAAGAGATTAATATTGTTTGAAGTCCTACATGAGGTTGTTTGATATCTACATCCATTGTTTTCGTTTTATTTTCATAATTTAAGTTAAACAATAAGTCCAATGAAATATATATTATACCAGATTTATAGCACCCTTTTCACGATAAACACGTTCAAAGGGTCATAACATAGCACAAAGCACTCTATCAGGGCGCCAAGTTCATCTTCAAGTAAATACACAGAGCGATCTGACCAGAGAGACAGAGTGAGAGACAGCCCCCAGAACACACACACACACACACACACACGCGCGCACAGAGAGAGAGAGAGAGAGAGAGAGAGAGAGAGAGGGGGAGGGAGGGAGAAAGAGAGGGAGGGGGGAGAGAGAGAGAGAATTCCTTTAAATACAGGCTAACTTAGCCTAGCTCTTGATAGTCTGGTTCGTCTTTTATCGCAAATGCACACGAAGCCGTCTTTCCTGGGTAGATCCAGTACTGGCCTCTAAGTTAGGTGGGATACACACAAGAGCATCTCAAAATGGCATGCAGGTCACAAATATAAAGCGTGAACAAATGTTAAGAGTATAATTGCATTTCAAGCATGTTATCGTCATTTGTTTCTTAAATGGAAATCAACTATTTATTCCACAACAAAACGGACAATATTATAACAAACCAGTTGTATCTTGAGACTCATGTATTTTAAAAGATATTGTCATGATAGTGGTCATGGCTGTAAAATGTTCGCAGAGGACATTAGAATGTACAAAATGTTTTGATAAATATATATATATGCATATATTCAATGATTTGGTGTTTTATGTTTACGTGCAGAACATTAATCTAAAGGCAACGTGAAGCTAAGGAGACAAAGACCAAATAACTTAAATCTGTGTCCGCTGCATTAAACCGCTGCGCCGGTGGGAAGATTTTCCTAAATCTAGGATTAAATATTTACCTCCTCAAGACGACGTAAATATCACTTTATGTATGATGGCTGATTTCTGCCATTTCGTGTTTTTGTGTTGGCGGGGCGAAAACACGTCAACACGAAAACACAACAGCACGACAAATTTTACACGAAGGCACGACATTTAGAGGGCGCCGACACGACACATTTATTTGTCGAGTTTTCGTGTTGGCGGGTATGAATATGTCGTATAGGTGCCCTTTATTTGTCGTGTTGTCGTGCTTTCTTTATGTCACTTTGAGGTGAAAGATCAAATTGGTATTTTTTGTCTATGTTCCCAACTACTGAAATAAATTTCATAAAACTGTCATCAGTAATTACTCTCATGCAGACTACCTGCCGGAAGCACATCCCGTATCACTTTATTCTAGGTCAAGGTTACACTAAGAGGTCAAAGATCAATTAGCTTAATTTCATGTCCGCTCGCTCCTTATCGTCTTAACCACTTGAAGGATTTTTATAAAACTGGCATCAATTGTTAACCTCATTAAGACGATATATAGATTGCACAACTCAGGATCACACTTGTATATCAAAGATCACGATTAAACAATTTTATTTTTTTTTTGTATCGACATCTGGCTGTATTAATCACCTTAAATCACAGCTCTAGTTTTTTTATTCCAGCATGTTACTTTTATGTGCTTTCTGTAATGTTATACTGCGTTAATTTTCAGAACCAGCTGTGACTAGTGGACTAGACTGGCCCAACAGTGATCGAGATGCCACTACTGGTACTATCAAGGTGGCTTGGGTTGCTGCAGCTGGTTATGTAGGTCAGTACCAGGTACAGTTGCTAGATGGAACAACAATGATCAGGTCAAAAACAGTTAATTCGCCTAACACACATGCTGAGTTTCAAAGTTCAGGACTTAGAGATGGATATAGATACAATGTTGAAATAGAGGCACGCAGTGAAAGTTACGATTCCGGAAAACGTGTATCAGGAGAAACGTTCACAGCAGAATTCAAAACTACGCCCAAAAGTGAGTTAATTTTAAGAATTAAAATGCCTTTTTTCTTGTAATAGCGTTAGAAAAGCAGGTTTACAGCTATAAAATTTATTTTCTTATTCAGCGTTGTCAGCTTTGCAACAAAATAATTCTAATTACTTAATTTTTTAATAACTAAGTGCTACATTTTGTGCGGTTACACGGGTATAAACCTCAATCTGATAACTTAAAAATCTATGAATTGCGCTAGCAATTCTTGAATAATTTGCAATAAGTTCTATTAATGTTATATCCAACAAACCGCACAAGAAATCAACCATTCAGTTCTTATATATACATTTTAAAGTAACTTTCTACAAAAATAAGTTATTTTCTTTTAAAACAAAAATGATATAAATGCCAGGTCATCGATCTTTGCATTCAATTTTAACAGCCAGACTCTGGTTTCAGACTCTGGTATAATGAAAATGACTTGACTACTTTTAATTGTAATTTGCTTTCGAATAAACAGTAAGTTACATGAACTTTGTCCAATGATAAATCATATAGTCGTGGCGAATCAGTTTTGATAATCACTGTCGGATAAACGAATTTTAATTGTAATTGATTGCTTTTTTTGAAATTTTAGTTTCCAGTTTTGAAACAATATTTTCGAACGATGACATTTTGATTATGTTTAAGGAATAAGGTCAGTAATTCGGTCGAAAATGTTATTACTTGTATTTGTTAAGAAAAACATGACTTCAGTTAGGATTTTAATTTACCAGCCATTGTTTCGACCATTCATCAATGATTTGGAGATCACGGTTTATAGTCATTTCTATATAAGGCGTGTCACTAGATGAGACAGCCAAAGACCTGTCGTCAACACAGAGGCGCGTTACACTTAGTAGATTTTCGGCAATGTCATTTACATAGACGGTAAATATCACAAATCCCGAAAAGTTGTAAAGAAGTAAATGTAATCGGTTTGAAGTTGCCAGGACAACATTAGAAGCAAATTGAGCAGTGAACTGCTGCTACTGCCATGAGTTAGACAGGTTAATAAAGCTGTTTTACAGTTTTAATGATATTAATGACACAAGGTATAGTTCGGTTTTGAAGTCAGTTTTTAATAATGATTTAGGTAGTGTTTACATATCAGTATGATTCAGTATGAAATAACGATATATTTTGTATATTAATTAATTTTAGCGACATAAAACATGTACTGCCTTAATAGACATAATAGTAGTGTGCAGTCTTTGTATTTTGTGGGTGTGGGTTCAATATCCGTCAGTCGCAAATATTTTACTTAGAAGTGTAATCTATATAATCTTTCATCATAAACATGTAAATACATAATAGATCAAATGAAGTTATATGGATGTCTATTGCGTATTATATTTTTCAAGTACGTACAAATACATGTGCAAATAAAATAAGCTGTATTTTTATGTAATTCGTGGCTAGAAAATTTGTATTGTGGACTCTGACTCCAGGAACCGACGGACATAGCTGGCGAAACTTACCTCTTATGAAGCATTATGCGTTAAAATGAAATCTATTGTACAAGACAATAAAAATTAAAAAAATTAATTAGAAAATATATGAAAGAATGAATTGATTTAATTGCACCTAAAAAATCTTAAAAATGAATTGACAAGAGTGTTTAACCAAGCGCTTATGTGACATGCCGCCATCCAACCATAACATCATTTAATTAGACAGGAAGTGAATATATCTAAACAAGGCAGATTTCCATAATCGACAGACGAGTCTATAAGCTGAACGGTCAAACGTCAAATCAATTTATATTTAGTGCATTGTAACTCTAAGTTTAGGCCTTAACTATGATATAATTACCCCCCTGATTGCACCTTAAGAAAATGAAAGTAGGAAATCCATGATAAAGGATGGTTTCGAATTGTGGCCCGGGCACGTTTTCTAAATAAAAATGTACATGTATATTATAGGCATTTATATTCAAAGATTTACTTTTAATGATAACTGAAGTAAAAATACCAAATAAAATTGCAAGAAGTTCCTAGCTCCAAAGAGAAGCTTGGGACTAAAACCTAAAAGAGGTGAGGAAATCAGAAAAAAACAACAACAGGAAGTCTCAATCATCCATCTCCATCCATACATTCATCCATGTAGATTCAGACCATGATTGATAAATAAGAAAGTGTGGGACTCCGCAGATCCGACCAAAACCTTGACTTTTGGATCGGACCGGATGGCCGTTGTAGAGAGGGTCTTCCCCCACGGGTGGCCGCCATTCCTTGTTTGGGAGGAACCCAGGATAAGGTATAAGGCTGCGGTGGCCTTAAATGCTTACAGCAGTTTATAGGCCGAAACTACGGGACCCTAACTTTGGAACAGGACAGGATGTTTTTTGTAGAGGGTGACGGTCTCTGTGTGTGTGTGTGTGGGGGGGGGGGGGGGGGGGGGAAGCAAAATGGCGGTTATTCCGGTAATATTCTTGTTTACTCATGAGCTTGTCTCAAATTTGGTCCGAGACCGTTTTTGGGAAAATTTCACTTTCTTCAGTTTGGTCACCCCAGCTGTGGCCCTGACCATAACTTTTGGATCGGACCGGGTTGCCAGTGTAGAATGGGTTGTCCCCAATTCGGATGGCTCGAAGAAAACTCTTGTTTGGGAGGAACTCCGCGTGAGGTTAGAGGCGGTGTTTGCCGGGAAAATTTTTGTTTGGGAGGAACTCTGGCCTGAATGGGGCTTGAGTGGCTTTAATCGTTATGGCAGGAAATAGACCATTTGTCTGTTGGCAGGAATATATACGACATTGGTTAATTGCTCTCATGTTCAAATTATCTGTTGGCTGTAACAGGAGCCTTGTAAATTGCTGTCATAAACCATTTAACTGCTAGCAGTAACAGGAGCTTGGTAAATTGCTTTAATAGAACATTTAACTGCTGGCAGTAACATTAAAGGAAACTCCAAAAAACTGCTCTCATTGATCATTTCATTGCTGGAAGTAGTAACAGGAGTCTTGTAAACTGCTCTCATTGACAACTTAACTGCTGGCAGTAACATAAATGAAACATGTAAACCATTTCACTGCTGGTATTACATTATTCATAGGAGACTTTTAAACTGCTCGTATAGCCAGTAAACTTCTAGCAATAACATATATAAAAATGGTAGACTGCTCTCATAAACAATTTAACTGCTGGAAGTAACATCTAGGAAACTGGTAAACTGTTCTTAGTAAATATTTAAAGGCTGTCAGTTACAGCTCGTTTAAATGTGTCAACGGTGTTGTTGTACTTATATAATAGACTGACCCGGTTTATAGGTTGGTCAGGGCTACGCTATGTATTGTATTTTGCCATCGAAATATTTCTATAAAATGCTTCTTCTCCTTCCGTTTGGATCCGTCCATGTTTACAAACACGTTTGTTTATTTTATGGACTGTATGTATATATGAGACTGGTAAACGTTCTTATAAACAATTTAACTGCTGGCAGTAAATTGTGTAAAAAGTGACGAAACTGCTCTTAGTAATATCGTTTTATTGCTGGAGGTTGCATATTATATTAGGAAATAGTAAACCTGCTCTTAGAAATATCATTTAACTACCAGCAGTAATATATACAAGGAACTGATGAAGCTGACACTGGCACCAGATATCGTCATTTAACTTTTGAAAGTAATGTTTATAGGGAATAAAAAAGACCCTCAAATAATTTGTATTTCAACAGCTTCCAATATCATATAGAAAACAGCTGAAACTGCACTTAGTAACAATATGTAACTGCTGGCAGTGACATACGTAAAGAAATGTCATTTACCTGCTGGCGATAACATCAGTAATGGACTGAGGAGTGTTCGAATCCTGACTTGTGCCGGATACACCTAGTGTTAACTTGGGATGTGTCTTACACACGCAAATAATCTACTGACAATTTACAACCCCTGTTACGTTTTATGTACTTTTGGTTGACATTATTAAGTGGCCGCAAACCTTATCATATTCGTGCATAAAATAGTTTTGCGCAACTAATTCGACCAGCCAAAGAACCGCCATTATGCAATGTTTTAGATGACAAACTTAAAGATACAATAGTTTCTCACAAGGTACCAGAAAAGAAATAGAGGATATTAATTTCTTTCAGTGTGGGATTGAAAAATCTTTCACGAGTGAACACTAGATGCAATATATTCACGAGTAGAAAGTGAAAGATATGTTGATCTAACCTGTAAAACAAACAAATTTTCTTTTCATTACATATTTTGACTAAATTGTCCACTTTATAGTTTCTTACCAGTGCAAAATATATTTAAAAAACATGTAATAAAGCTCTATCTACTAGTACCTCTAATATTGTTAAGCTCTAATAATAAATATACAAAAAAAATACGTTTTACGCATTTCATTAATCATTGTATTCCGAGGCTTGATTCCGTCAAAATAACTGACCGCTCATTAACTACAATCGAACAGAAGTTTATTAATATGAGGGCAGCCCTACGCAGAGATCAGAATGTGCATTGCTGCCGAGGAGTCAACATTGTCCCAAAATATGTGTTATAGGAACTTTTATCGCAGTCTGAGCCTTGACTCAAAACATAAAATTTTGTTTAAGGACCACGGTTATAAAGGAATTTGACATCTGATAGTATTTTGATAAATCCTTCGTAAGGCATTCACTTTACAAAAGGACCCCATCCTGGTCATCAGTTAAAATGAAATAGGTATATATTTGTGTTCCTAACAAATCATTTGCTTTCCAATCGGTCGGCAAGGAACCCCATAGAAACAAAATTGTGTCATACTTTATAAACTGAGCTAAACGGTGCGTGCTACAATATCATAAAAGTAAAGATGATTAAACAGATGTGATCTCTATAAGTCATATGATAATCCAGTATTATTGACACACTTTTCCATATTATTGTAATTGATTTAGAATAATGTGTATAATTATCTACAGCTCCAGACCCACCACAAAATGGTTTCTGCAAGGATTCAACAGACAAATCTATCACTTTGGAATGGTCAAAACCTGCTGATACAAAAGGAGACTTAGTGAAGTACCACATCTATGTCTACCAGAACTCTAATACTCCCAAATTTATTGTAAGCACAGCAGGAACAGAAACTCAGAAGATAGTTGGTAATCTTGATCCAGGTACTTGGTTGAATATCTTAGACTTTAATTTGGATATATATCTTAGTCTATGTGTATTAGTTGCTTCGTTGAAAAAGTTTGAATGACGATGATGCTGTCTACTAGCAAAGAGAATTATATTTTCAGACGGATAAGGTCTCAATAATAAAAGATAATCCAATATAAGAAATTAATTTGTATCTTTTTTATTTATGCAATCGTGAACGTTTATTTGCAACACGCGACAGTACAATATAGTAGCGTATTGAACGCACGTGCGTACAAAAAACCCTGTATTTTTCAGTATTTGGACGGTTCAACTGTCTCATATTAAACATACGAGAAAGCTCGAAATGCCTGAAAATGTGTGAAGTAGGCTTTTTGAATATGCGTATTGATATCAAGATTATTTGTTATTTGTTTGTTAAGTAAACACAAAAAACGAAAGTACAAGTCACGACAACACTGTCTGTTTTGGATAAAAACACATTTATAAATGACCAGTATTCAATGAATCATTTTTTATTTTAACTAAAATAAAATAGGTAAATAACAAAAATGTTATTTAACATTGAACTGTACAATATAGCCTGGGAAGCCGTTGATAATATTTGTGCTTTGTCAGATGAAACATACCTAATATCTATGCAATAAAGATCCCACTTAATTCACTCTAATTGCATTCGTCAAGTTTCTGATATTATCAATTTGCAGGTAGAAAAATGTTACAAATTGTCAGACTGGATTCCCAAGCTATGTACAATACGATATATATTTGCACTCGTACCCGGCTGGGAAAACGAGCTAGGCGAGTCGAATATCGTTTAAGCCAATTAAAACTGGTTTTCTCAGCTGGGTACTCGTCCAAATATTATGATGTTATTTAACAGTGTTGAGTACAATACTGAATTCTATTGTACGAGTCCAATTGAATTCAGTATTGTGCTTACGTTTTTGTTTCACACCATAAAAAGATAGATCTGATGTAAAATAATACACAAAGTATTCAAATATTTTAATTCATAAACAACAACACACTTTAATTTGATACGTTCTTCTTCGATTCATAAAACGTAGATCTACATTTACTTTCAGCGCAAAAAAAAAAAGAATCGAAAACTTTTCGTGGATACGAAACTAAGAAATTTAGTGCTTACACTGACATTATTCGTTCAAAATATTAAAGTTATCGCATTTTGTAAATAAATTTTACTGCTGCCGCTATATACAAGGGAAGTAATTCGAAATGTCTCATTAAAAGGAATCGGAAGAGTTGTCTCTTTCAATATAAAAAAGGATTTTTGGCACTGAGTCCAATTTGAACGAATGGAGTTTGTGAATTGTAGATTTCTGATGTTGCTACGTATACTTAAGAAATTGTGAATGCGTACTACAGTACTGGTTTCTATTGTATTGTCACGTGATTGAAATGGTTAAAATATATAGGTGTGAAATAAATCTCCTTATTCTACATAAGAATGTTTAATAACTTAATATTAATCATAAATAAATAAATATAGATAAATAAAACAATGGTCTGTTTTATGGCAATACATGCTTATTTAATCACCCAGTATGGTCAAAGTAATTTATTCATTGAAGTTAGGTTTAAATACAATTTGTATTGTGTGTAACCACAACCACTTTTTGCAAAATGTGTATGTCTAATACATTTATTGTTTTATCAAACTTGTATGGCTTATATGAGTTGGTTTTTTTTTGTTTTCTGCAATCCACTGATATGCCATTTACCATATTGTCCAGAATAAGTAGAAATAACTTTCTACAGGAGTTGCTGTGTTACAATAAAATTGACTACCCATGAATTACTTTGTATTCGAAAATCATTTTTTTTCAAACAAGATATATCTTTTCAGTAGACAGGTGGCGTAATGTATGATTTCACGAACTTTCAAACTGAAAAAGAACAACATAAGTATGATGCTTTGTTTTGTTTCGTTTCAATAAATTTTATGCTGCGCAGGTATTCCCGTTTCAAACCACTTAGTACAAACAAAATGTAGGCTATGCGACTTTCGAATATTGTGAGTCGAGTCGGTTCATGGATATAATGCAGATACATTTTTGGGACAGACTTTTTGGACAGTTGCGGTAGTGTTAGGAATTAAATAAAGATGGTACTTAATGTCGAAATTCAAATTTTGAATTGGGTAAATGGAGTATTAATGCAATTTTATTTCCATGCGTATCTAGCGTTATATTAGAATTAGTCCGTGGTAGCTATTTGGTTTTCAAATAATATTTCTATACTGATAGGGATGTCAGTCACTAATTGAACGGATTTAAACAAACGGTTATATTATTCTTTTGCTTCGGGAGAAGAAACTTAAAACATATTACATATCAGATACTAATTTGACCAATCAGCATAGCGGTCACAAACGTTAGTAAGTTCGTTTCATGAAACTGTGCCTTCAACACTCGCTTTAATAAGGCTGCGCTGAAAACAAAGTTTATTTAACATAAATTCTGGCGCTTAAACCGGTGCTAGGGGGCGTGAGAGGTGTTGCACATTTCATTACCTTTCATGAACAGAGTTAATCAAATCGAGTCTGCTATTATTCTTCTTGGATGCATTCTTTACTTCCATAGGATCTTTTTACACATTTTATTATTTTTTGTGATTGGTATAATTATGTGTCTAATATATTTCCAATGTAAGTCATCGTTTACATTGCTCATTTTGGATATTAAACAGTTGTATTGTGTATGTTTAAGGTACATCATATACATTCTGGATCTATACAGAAAATGAGAGGTACAATTCAACCAGTTATAACAGTGTAACAACAGGCTGTAGAACTAAAGCTAAAAGTAAGTGACATAGCTTAAGTACCGCATCTGATCGAGTGCAGAAATATCGGCTTCATTATGACAGAATTATGCTGTTGATAGTAACAATAC
The DNA here is from genome assembly GCF_021730395.1 of Mercenaria mercenaria. Lineage (NCBI taxonomy): Eukaryota > Metazoa > Mollusca > Bivalvia > Venerida > Veneridae > Mercenaria > Mercenaria mercenaria. The sequence continues at coordinate 28,234 of NW_026463502.1, forward strand.
TTGTTATCATTTTCAAAGCCAATAATAGTGTCGCGATGTTTTTGTGATTGTAGATTTCTATATAACATGTATTCTGTGCTCCTTCAAAAAGACGACTGTTTGAAAAGTTGATTAATTTCTTTCGTAAATAAATTCTTTGTCCCGCCTTGAACAAATGAGTTTATTATTTCTTTATAGTACGTTTCTATCCAATAACTACATGACATTTAGGCATACTGTGGTCAAACTTGATCGCTGTGGTCTATGGATTATAAGTCCGGAGGTTAAAGGATACTATCACAGTGATGCCAAGACTAAATTGCTTCCGATGGAGAGCTTGATTTCCTATCTGTCAAAGTTAGTATGATTACCTGTGGTTGGTAAATGACCCTAGATAAGAGGTCAAAATCACCGTGACCTTCAGGCAGTTAATGGTTTTCGATTAGTTGCTATAAATTTATCAAAGAGACAAACTTATTTAGCTCCTTCAAAGGGCTGGCGTGGGCCTCACCGTAAGCGTCACTGTCACCATCAGCGTCTGCATGACCATCGGCGTTGCATTTAAGATAACGTTTTATGACCAGCTTCTCAGTTTCATTATATCTTCTATAATCATCAAACCTCACGTAAAGATTGGTAATGGGCAGACTTCATTTTATTTAGGGTCAGGTTACCCCAGAAGTCAATGAAACTGGGGTCAGAATTTGTATAAGTTAAAGTTTCATGACAAGTTTCTCAATTTAAGTTCTCCTTATGTTATTAAACTAGCGTATCTGATATCAATTTTAAATGACTCTCCTACTCATTCCTAAACTCCCCTATCAATTACATACCCTCGTACCCATCTCCTCAAAACACTTTATAATACACCTGTTTTGAAACAAAAAATGATGGCACATGCATCATTATGTCTGTCTGTTCGTATGTCCTTCATATTTAGTGTACGCAGCATAACTGATGACAATTCATGGCATTGACTTAAAACGGGGCTCATAAGTGCATTAATTGATAGGTCAAACGTTAAGGCTGTAAATTGAGCTCAGATAACAAGTTTGTTTATATCTGGAGCAGTACTATTGATAAATAATCTAAGCGTAAAGGTAGATGGCGATTAGTAGTTATGCAGAGCGCATGAACCGGGTCGGTAGGTCATATGTTAAGGTTACGGAAAGGTTCAACCTGTCCGTCATAATTTGTGTCCAAAGCACAACTTTATAACCATTCAACGAACTGACTTCAGAACTAACATATAGGTAGGTGGCGATGAGACAATGTGCAGAGCGCACGGACTAGGTTGTAAGTCAGATGATGCAAAGGTCATACACACTGAGTTCAAATGTCAGATAGGTCCTTTGTATTACGTGCCCGGACTACAGCACCAAAATCATTCAAGGTAATGATTTTAAACTTGGAAAATGAGTGAGGACAAGACGATTTGCAAAATGCAACAGTCCACATAACTTCCTCCCCATCCCCGAAAGGTAATCTCTTTTAGTTTCATGTGCCTGTTAGTAAGTACTCCGTCACAGCACCCCCGCCCACACAGCCCTCACCGCTACATTACCTAGCTCCATTCCAACCCCCCCCCCCCCCCCCCCCCCCCCCCCGCCAAAATAAAACCCTTTAAATTCTATTTCTCTCTCATTTTATTGCGTATATTTGCCCGCTTTCTGGAGCTCTTGTTTGACTTCTCACACGCTATAGTACACTTAATATTGTCTCTACGTATCGCCCACAGTTCCCTCTCACTTGTACCTCAATATGTGCACTCGCCCCTGCTGACAAAGTCACCACTTTTTATCTCACCTGAGCCAAAGACTAATGGTGAGCTTTTGTGACCGCTCAATTTCCGTCGTCCGTCGTGCTTCGTGTCTCGTCCGTCCGTCAACATTTTCTAAAAAAATCTCCTGCTTGAAAACTACTTGGCAATATTACACCAAACTTCACAGAAATTATCCTTGGGTGGCCCCCTTTTAAAGTTGTTCAAAGAATTGAATTCCATGCAGAACTCTGGTTGCCATTGCAACCAAAGTGAAACACTTTAAAAATATTCTTGTCCAAAACCGCAAGGGGTAGAGCCTTGATATTTGGCATATGGCATCAAGTAACTGTCCTCTATAAAGTGTGTTCAAATCGGGTCCCTTGAGTGAAAAGAGACCCCGCCCCAGGGGTCCCATGTTTTACATAAACTTATATAAGAAAAAACACATGTCCCAGGCCTTTTGTATATTTTGTATGTAGCATTGCCTTTTGATCCTCTACCAAAATTGTTCAGATGATTGATGAAAAGAGGCCCTGCCCCAGAGTGTCTCAAGTTCTACATAGACTTAGATATAACAAGAAATATCTTTAAAAATGATGGTCGGCGAATTGTAATAAGGAAAGAAGTTTATGAATTTTTTTATCTAACATTCATCTTTCATCTAACATTTTTCAAACTGCAAAACTAAACACCGCACTTTAACAATTTAAATGGTTCTCTTTTAATTTTTCGCAAAGGTTTCGTAGGGTTGCAATTTTGTTTCGTTTATCCTTAGACGAATAATTACAGCAGTAGTTTGATGAAGATTCATGAAGCGGTTCATGAGAAGAGGTTATTAAACGTGTTTATATTTTTAGCTAAATTGGTCCCTATCCCCATTTGTAACAAAATAGCAGGAGACCTCACGATATTGTTACACATCGAGTTTGATAAAAATCCATTACATTTTAGTGGTTAATGCGAAGAAAGGCATATCTACTTTTAGCTATAGTGGTCCCTAATAGGGCCCAAGTTCCTATATAAATAAATTTGGAAGAGGACCTTATAATGATGCTCCAGACCAAGTATGACAAAGATCCACCAAGCTGTTCATGAGACGCTGTATAAAGGCATTTCTAGTTTTAGCTCTAGCAGCCCCTAAAAGGGGTCAAATGTCCCAGCTGAACAAACTTGGCTGCGGGCCTAATAAAGATGCTACAAATCAAGTTTGATTAGAATACATGAGAAAAAATCAATTAAAGGATTTTTTTTATATATTATTTTTATTTATTTCTAAAATAGGCCAACTGATTCCGCTTTAACAAATGCATATTCGCTATTCGTGAATCTTTGGACAATGACGTCACACCTATAAAAAAGTGAAGGTCAAGCAAAACATACAATTGTAATTATATCACATAGATAAACTGTATGCAACGTACCTTCATTTCAGTGTAATGAGATTCAGTCATTATATAGCATATATATAATGAAACAGATTTCAACTGAGTTCAATATTTGCATACCATACTAAAGAAAAATATTCATATATAATAAATCAGTTAAATAATTTATAACAAATATATCAAAGCAAACAAGTACTCATTTTAATATGCAATCTGAATAAGTCATAAAAGCAAGAAACCTTTTCATATACAGACGACAATTGTAACAAGGAAAATCTTTTAAAAAGCACTTCTCTACATAAAAGACTCTTATCACACCCTTATTCATGTGATACGCAGACCGTATTCAGCTCTTTCTTTAATTTGATATATGTTGGTATTTGAACAGGTTTTTATCATATTTATTAAACTTACTTATCATTTTGAGATATATCAATATTCTTGCTAAATGTACTGAGCCAAAGTTAGCTTTAAAACTGTGAACAGCGTCGTTTAGAATAAACGCTTTGTCTACATTTCACTCAGCGTAGCACAATCAACAGAGTGAAAGAAATTGACACTCTCGTCCAATCAGACAGAGTGTTGCATAAATCTTCCAATTTGATAAATTATCTATAATGCGTTATCAAGTAGTTTGATTTGCAAACTGAAGTCACGTGGCATAGGTAACGAAAACGAATTTAGACGGCGTCGCCGAAAAAAAACTTTAAAAATATTCTTGTCTGAAACTGCAAGGCCTAGGCTTTTGATATTCTGTATGTTGCATTGAATTGTGGTGCTCTACCAAAAGTGTCCAAATTATGCCCCTGGTTTGAAAAAAGGCCCTGTTCATGGGTGGTGGGGGTAGGTGGGGGGGGGGGGATGGAGGAGGCTCAAGTTTTGCATAGACTTATATACGAAAAAACGTTAAAAATTTTCTTGCATGAAACTGCAAGGCATAGGCTTTTGATATTTGGTACTTTGCCTGATGTGAAAATATGTCCTGCCCTGGGGTCCCAAGTTTAACTTAGAATTATATAGGAAAAAAATTCTTGCCTGAAAGTTCAATGCCTTGGCCTTTGATGTTTTGTATGTATCATTGCCTAGTGGATCTCTAACAAGATTGTTCAAATTATGCCCCTGGAGTGAAAAGAGGCCCCGCACTTTGGGGTCACTTGTTATATGAGTTATATAGGAAAAATACTTCTAAGATTTTCAGATCATATTTCCTAGGGTGTTTTATCATAAATACCTGATGACCTCAAGTGATAAGGTGTTACTTGACTGTGACCTTGAACTACTTTCTTGTTTTTTTAAAATACAGCCTTGAAATGTAGATGACATGTACAGTTTTGCACACCGATCTTAAAACTGACTTTCAGTGACCATGAATGTGACCTACTGACCTTCGTTCTAAATATTTTAGCATCAGTTTTCCGTTTGGAACATGTGGCTCATATTACTCAGGTGAGCGATTCAGGGTCATCATGACCCTCCTGTTTAATTTCCGAAAAAAAAAATTGATATAAATCGACAAAATATCATTTTTGTTTGTTTCCGCCAGCGTTTCTTTGATTGAAATTCCAACATAAAGTGACTGAAGGCGGAACTTAATCGGGTAATCGTACTGGTAGCTTCTTGCACATTTTACTTAAGAACATGATGGTCCACACGAATAAATGGATTATTGTACATCAGGATCTTAACAGTACAGAGAATAACTAATTAAACATATATATATATATGCTACATCTTATTTATCTTATTTATGGGGGACTGACAGAAATTTCAAAATCGACCCAAAATGTTATGAGTATATTACACAGAGTAAAGGGCTGCTTTAGGAAGGTACTGTATAGGCAGTCAAGTTTTAACACACGAAAACTGTCTTAATGGAGAACATAAAAAAACAACTTTTTATTTTCAAAGTTTCACAAATACCCCGATATTTGATCTATTTCGGTATGGTTCACAAATGCAAATATTGTTATCTTTATTGTAACTGCATAGAATACAGATAATGCCAGCTGTATTTTACTTATATAGTTAATTTGATATTATTATCTTTGGAATATTTGTTGTAAATGTAATATCACTATTAAAGTAAACAAACAATTAAATGCTATAAAATAATGAAATATATCTTACGCCGCTCACTGGATTTTGTTAGTATCTACTATGACACTGAAAAATAAGAATATGGTGATATTCCAATATTGTTGTAGCTTTTTATTTGTGCTCCAAGTTACATCAAGGCCGCAATTAATTGACTGTAAAGAATGTTACCTCTGTCTTTCTTTAACTCTTACGTTGCATCGAATTCCCAGCAGATACTTTTTTATTTTTGTTATAAGCTTTCCAGAGGTAAGGTTTAATAATTTCAACATGATCCTAGACTTTTATTGATCAATATTGTAGTGTTTGAACAAAGAATTTATTAGGTTTTGATATTACTTTTGCGAGAAGAAGAAAATATTTCGATATGGGTATCTTGGGTAGTCTGATTTCTAGGATAGTTTTATAAATTGAATTTTTGGAGTATGCTAATGAAAGTTCTATGAAGAGATTTTTTTTTCATCGCAAGACATAACTGTTAACGACAAAGAACGTACGGCGGCCTTTCACATTGTTTGAATATAGACACATTAATTAGAGAACTCTTATTGTATTTTTTTTTGCAACTAGGATACAACTAGCAATGTATATCATCTTATTCCGATATTCTTTTTTACAGCAGACGATAATGGCTTCGATTATAAACAGTGATGTTAAAAATATGTCTATGAAATGTATAACGAATTAAACATTAAAATATCAAAACGATACAAACTATAAATCCGAATCAATAAAAGTTATTCCGATTCTTTATTTGAATATCAGGAGATAAATCTGTATCAAACGTAAATGAATGGAGCTTCACATATATAGATCTATGAATAAAATGTATAATATAGTAAAGACGGTGCAAATTAAAAATCCAAATCAGCAATTGCATGTAGTCCAATTGTTCGTGTCCACTCATGTTTCAACCTGGCAGACTGCCTAGCTGAACAGATTTACTCCAAGAGAGACAATATTCTCAGGGAATGAGTTCCAGTGGACAATAGTGTGAGGCTTTGTCCTTCTGGTTAGATCGCTCTAGTAGTGGATGAATTTGGCGCCCTGATTGACTGACTTTGCGCTATGTAAAGCGCCTTTGAAGAACGAGCTTTTTATGAAAATGGCGATATACAAATCAGGTATAATGTATAAACCCCGCAAGCTGACGAATGACAATAATCATGCTCCTTCCTCACTCCATAACTTGACTCATCATCGCTTCTTGGCACACCTTTATCCCCACAGTAGACATCCGTTTCTCTCCTGCTCACATACTGCTCCAGTATTCCGTCTTTTTCACTTTTCTACTGGCACTAGTAGTCGAGCGCGCTGCCTTTCAGACAATTCTTGTTGTTTTTGTGATGTGTCAGTCTAAAGGATCTGATTCTGTTCAATAACTCGAGTGTATGCCATGTAAACACGATAGAATGATTACCTTTTATTATGTTACCCTGGTGGAAACGACATTCAATCTACACTTCGAGATTACTTGCACTTAAGGCTATTACAATCAATATAAAGCGGTTGCCTGTTGTCAGCAGAAGATTATCAAGGGTTCTGGGATTGGCTGCATAAATATGTAAAATATAACAGCATAATCCTTGACTGCTACTTCAATTTGTCTATCAGAATAAGCATTTTAATTTGTTTTCAGTTAAAAAAGAACGTCAAGGTTCAAGTTGTTTAGTAATTGCTTATGCATTCATTTTAAATCATGTCAGTCTTTAAATGCCGAAAGTTGCACACGAGTTTAGTAACCAATGAACATGTTTGGTTTAATATTTTGCAGTGTCAGAACCACCAACCAACCTCCAAATAACTGGAATTACAAGTCGTAGTTTTGATATCTCCTGGATGGAACCTACAGAAACCTACAGTCCAGAGAACTATGGTTATGTTCTACAGATTAAGGTTGATCAGGATAAATGTGTGAAAGAGATCATTTATAGATGTTCAGACTGTGTAGGCAGTTTTCAGGTGATGTTGTTTCTAATTTCCTTTCTATTTATACGCTATTTTGGCCATGAAACACTGCCATTATATTATTAACATCCAATAATACAGTATAATGTATAAATCTTTGAAAGAAAGTTTAGGAGTAGAATTAATATATATTGTTTTCAAAACAGTCATAGCAAATTATAGATTTAGAAATTACAAGAAAACGTGTATTTTTTTACTTAAATAAACATATTCAAAATAAGTAGTACATTGACTTATTTTGGTTAAAAACAAAGGTAAGTATCAAACAGGGAATGCCACGCACCAAAAACGCAGCCTCCCTCCCCAAAACGAAACCCACAGCACGCAAACTACTTTTATATTTTGTCTGTAAGAAGAGGGAGTATATAACGTACTGTTTAATCAACCGTTATCGTACTATGAAACAAGGTGTTTCCCAAGCAGGACAATATCACTGATATTATGCATCACTCTAGAGAACACCGAGAGTTGAGGTAGGAATTTTTTGGAATGTTCAAAAATATCTTAATAAGGTTTGCATTTACCGTGAAAATGTTCGACGGAATGCTTCCATTGTACATTTCAGCCATTTTTGACATTATTTGTTTTATAATTTTCAATTTAGACCTTATTAGTAAATGGATTGATATAGATATCAGGATATTTTTGCAATTCTGTGCAAAATATTTGCAAAATAAATGAAAATGATTTTGACAGATTTCTCCAATCATGAAAAAATACCTTTAGTCATAAAAACATAAGTAAAAGATTCTTTCTAATTAAGAAGATCCTACTATCAAGTTTGGACACCCTAAAATGATGCGTTTTTAATATATCTAGCAAACTAAACCTGAAATTCATGAACCCTGTAACGGATAAGGATCTAGCCGTGAATTATATACCATGCACTAAGCCAAAGGTGCATACCTAATCTTTCAGGTGTTTAAGATATCAAAGAAAATTCATTATGTTTTAGAATACAAACAATCATACCATCACTGTAAAAGTTCAGAGAGTGATACCTTTTGTTACATACTTCAGAAATAGACCACATTTAAAAGAAATTTAACGCTACATAAGTTATAGTGTGCACCTGCATGTGTAACGGATAACTGAGGACTTCAGTAGATACTACGAATACATTACAAGTGTTAAATGTTAATATTCATTTTAGTATTTTAATGATATCAGTAACTTAGTGATCTAAAAACCATAAAATAATGATTTATACTGACTGACCAGTACACACTTTCAAATGACATTTTAACGTATTTTTAATTCAAGGGAATTAGCATTTTAAATGACCCAGTAATATTAAAAGGAAAACATCACGTGTTCTAATTTGAAAACTGATTTTTCAGTATAACAACGGAAATCTACTTTATACATCAGTGACTATAATTACATTTAATATGATAAAAATAATTCCTTCAAGAATATTTTAAATTACAAAATGATCAAAATGCAGTCTAAACCTAAATTCAGAAGAATCAACGCTTAACATGATGTCGATGTAGGAAAAGGCATATTAATCTGAAATGAAAATGTTAACCTAATCAGAAATTGTTTGACAATGTGTGGTAACTTAAATATTGAAGTCGCTAGATTAAATGCATAGATAGAGTTCTTCAAATCATACCTATTTGTTGATGTATCAATTAATTATTTTTAAAAAAGTAAAAAATAAACGGTAGATTTTAAACGTTGCTGGTATAATCAGAAAATTGCTTATTTCAGATTTCAAACTTGAATGGTTTATGCAATTCTACAGTTCGATCAACGATAGGCAAGACTAAGCAAGAACTAGAAGGTCAGCTAACATTATCCTGTAAGTCTTAATAGGTTTGCTTACACAGTGACTGTTACTCATCAATGATGTAGGAAGAGGATATCGGCTAAACAAGACAGAAAAAACTATGGAAGAAGGTACCAGTCAAGTCACTTTATTTTCACTTTCGTGTTGAGTGACATTAAATCTGGTTTGGTGCATAAGTAGAACTATTGCGAACAATAGTCTGTGTATACTGTGACACGAGGTACCGTTTACACGCAATTGACCCAAATTCTGTAACCGTTTTTAAAGTAGTTTTAGAATATCCTCATCAAAATAGCCAGGCTCTTATTGAACCAGAGTTTACATGAAATGACTCTGGCATTGACTGCGCAAAGAATTCCAACCCATTTGCAAGATTACCTCTACACATACATGTCTGTCAAGATACAGTTTAGACCCCAAAGAAAATGTCAAACATTTTTGTCGCTTATAAGGCATCTGAAACGTCTGCTTAGAAGCTGTAAATTTCTGTTTCGTTTACTAATAAACAGCAAGGTTATGACTCTTGAAAAAGCATTTTTAAATTTAGGGTTTGTGCTTATCATAAAGTATGTGACATACAGTGTTGAAACTTTAAAGGACAGTAAATAGCTATGTGCAACTTACTTGTCTTTGTCACGTTTAATTATATACAAATACATTGTTTGTTAATAAGGTTTGTACTATTAAAACACTACAAACTGATGAAACAAAAATCTAAATAATACTTGAGGAAAATAACAAATTTGTACCATTAATGTTTCTAGACTTCAATACTCTATAATCAGTTCAAACAGAAGTCTTGGAGTATATGAAAACCGAGCCGTAGATATGACCTTTATTATCTAGAATTAAAAAAATGATATTGACATTATTTTTCTATTGCTTATGTGAAACATTTTATTACGATTCCCAATCAATAAATCTCAGAAGTAAGCGAAGCGAGGAAATCCAAAGCCCGCAAATAATAATTAAGTATGCGTATAAGAGGCGCGACTAAGATGATCAAGGCTGGCGCAGTTCTCACAAGCAGACTGCTACATCCCAAGATGAAGTCTTTTAAAGTAACATCACTGTTTAATCAATGATCAAATCCATATTGCTGTAGCAAAAAAAAATATATTTGAACTTTATTCAGAGATTTGCACTAGTAAGCTAAGTTAAAATGTCGAAGGGGACTTTCGATTTCCACCCTCCCTAATTCAGTATGTCAGTCCATCCGCGCAAATATGTTGGGTTTATGAGACTGTCAGTGTCAATTTATGGTATGTGGGATACAGTACGTGAAGTTTGGGTTAATGCGACTTATTGGGGTGTATGTTTGTTCCCCTATGCCGTTTTACACAAACCCAGATCGTTAAGAAATCCGTCAATCCACACGGACTCCAAGTTAGATCCTGTGATATCTTTAAATATTTTGTTGACGTTTACTACAAGGATAGATTTTGATATGGATATACTAATGTTTGTCATTTTACTTGCAAAGGCGCCTAATACCACAGTTATATAGCACTCATTTCATACAAAATATGCGCGTTCAAAATTGCTTTACAAAGACATAAAATATATGTAAATGCAATGGTAAAAGGAATATTAATCAAAACAAGATCATCCTTAAAATTTGCTCAACGTTAAATTACATTACATACACTATTAAATCAGAGCAATCCATTTCTCAGCACGAAATAAACCTGTCATAATTTTGTTTTTTCTTTTGTTGTTTGGTTGGGTAAAACGCATTTTCAAAAAAATTTCGATTTTGTTATTTTAATATAACATGTGTGAAGGAGATGTTTTTCAAAGATATTTCGAAGATGTTTTAAATGCGGTCAGTGAGCTGTGATCTTTGATGCTTGCTGGAAGGGCATACCAATCTGTTACCATACTTTACTGTTCGACTACTCGGAACAACCAAAGACACTGGGCCATCTGCTGACCTTAAGTGGCTTTGTATTTTAATGTCAAGATTTTGAACTCCTTCATGACTGGTGTGGCGTGATTGTATCACGGAGTCTTGGTTATGATGCGGGTCGCTGTGTTTTGTACATATTAAAGTTTTTGCAGTGTGTCTTTCGAAATTCTACATAGAGAATTACTAGTAACATGCTGTGTCATGACAATGTTTGAATCTATTCTAGCTCTTCGATTCTATACACAAATTAAAGGTTTAATCCGAGAGGGTCATACTTTCACGCAGATATCTTCGGGAATGTTTGTGTGAATTGTGTGAAACAAAATGACCTCAGTTTTTTTCAGTATTGAGCTTCAGCATGTTCTGATGCATCCAAGAGACTGTGTCTTTAAGACATATTTCAATTCGGGATAGGGCTGCATGTTGGTAAAAACATATTTTTGCTTAAACGACAGGTATAGTTGCGAGTCGTCAGCATAAAAGTGATAAAAGTCATGAGCTTGCTATGTATTAAACATTTTGACAGAAAGTGCAACATGTTGTAAATTACAACGTACATGAAGAATTTTAATCAAACTTGGTAATACTATATAGATTTAAGCTAATATTCACAACATACACATTATTTTCTCAGTGTAACCATCACTTCGTCCATCTGTCACATATGGTAGATTCAGCCATATCTGTAACAGAACCAGATACTATTACATGAAACCTAATAAATAGACAAAAGACAATTGAACGCATATGGACGTCGTTTGATTTTTTGTCCTTCTGTATGTCTTTTTGTTTGTCTTCTGTCCTTGCACCATACAGAAAAGATAGGTTTTGAATTAACTTTTAAAGAGCAAGTGATTTTTCATACTATCAGGTTAATCTAGGGAATTTGCAGTTACTTTAATTTAGTTCCAAAGCAAAAACAATATGTTCGTATTGAGTAAATGCCCCTAACATTTATTGCTTGGCAATAGTCTTGTTTAAAGTATTGCTTTTTTTTTCGAAATAACAGAAAAATATGAGAAAACGTTTCTCTCAGGTTAAATAGATGTCAAAACATGATGTAATAGTTATCCTTGATTCCAGGGTTGTTATATACAAGAGAATATGCCGTATACGAACCAGCAAATCAACATGGGAATTCAGGTGCTTTGCCTTCGCAAACGAACACTACATTTATTGTGCTTTATGTGACATAAAGTGTTGTATAATAGTAGTACTACCTGCATACAGCTTGGATCATTAGTGACATATCAGTACACATTTTGTGATATTCTTGCGATGCGGCTTTATTACTTCTAAGACATAAACAGGAATAAAATAAATGTAAGGAATGACCAATTTTCGATACAGATTGCTATATAAAATATTTATCTCGCTATCATAAATCTAAATTGCACGGCACCTCTATCGGTCAGATTTACGTGTCATCACTGCTGTTGCTTTAACTTTCCAACTGTCACTGCTAGTTGATTAAGATTCTACTACACAATTAAAACGTAAGGTTTGGTAAACTTAAAGTAATCTGTATAATGCACGGTATATGTTGTTCATGCACGTAAAATCATAATAAAACAATCGAAAGAAGAAATTTAAAATTAACCTAAAATATGAATGTAACCGAATTTTGCTGTATTACTTCTGTTGGTTAAAGATCAAATGTTGCATAATTTGAACATTTTGGCAAAGCACATATTCTGCGTAGTGAAACCCGTGTATTTTTGCTTTTGAAGTAAAACAAATGAATAAAACTATTATACAAAATTTTTAAATAGATATTTAATTGAAATTCGAAACGCTGAAAGGATAGTAAACAAAACAAACACTGCTTTATGTTTAAAACAATAATTATTGTATGTATCACAGAACCGTATTTCTCCGAAGTATGTTGTGCATTAAATTGTAAGTTTAGTTTTGTTAGTTTGAATTTAGTTTGGTGTGGATGTTGATGGTACCGGAGATACAGTAAACACTGAGAAGAGTAGTATTTTTTATAAACAAATGTGACACAGAAGGGTGGAAGGCAGTACTTATCCAGAATGTTTTGTATCGGTTCGCGTAAGCGGCGATTACAATATAAATGGATTATTTTACCCAGGAATCAAATCAACAAGTTATCAAAACATCAATAAACTTAAAAAGTAAAAGTAGTAGAGAAGAACAATGACTTTAAAACAGATTATGTAACTGGTAATAAAAATCAGATTTCGAAATCTATCCATGATCATGCTTTTCATTGATAATGAAATAACAGCTAGGGAATAAGCAATCATACATTTATATGTCAATGCTAAAAACTAATTTTTATTTGGGTTGCTTCCTTCCTTTGAATGCATTGGCCGTGACTCTGTTCCTGTTTTTTTTTTTTTCTATTTTTCTTTTTGTTTCTTCCAGCCGCAGAGTTAAGCGGGTATTTAATATATATACCCGTTTGTCTGAAATTTATGTTTCAAGGACATTATCGAGATTGGAACACACTATCATATGTGAATCTAACCTAACCGTTTTAATGATATCTTTCTGGAACCTGGTACATAATTGTTAGCACATAGCATATGTGGCAAACTCTAGAGGACGCGTTTGTTTAATTGTGGAGGTTCTAGTGTAAGATCTTGAAGAGGAGACAATTGCGCATAAACGTTACCTCATGTGACAGGTGTGATATACGTTAACGTTCGTGAAGTTTGTTATCAATTTGGAAATATCATCATAATATTTGTCTTATTTAGTGTTCACTGGCACATAAGGACACTTTTAATTATATCTGTTTTACAGCTCCGCAGGTACCGTATGGTAAAAACATTGAGCGAGATAGGAACAACATCATGTAAAATAATTGGGAAAAATAAATGGACCAAAACCTGGAAAGCGAACTTCACGTAATTTTTGATGGCTGACCCCTTGCAACGTCAAAGGAATTTACAGTAACGGTTTTTTGTATTTGTACCTCTTGGAGGCCTGCATGTATAAGGACTTTGAAGACTTTAAATCACTTATCCTTCACTAAAGGTTTGACACCTCGCTTGATTTGTATGATTCCTTAATGTAAAGAAGTCATCCTGTCTTACGGAGGGCGGTAGTTCTATCATTATGAAATATTTCACGTAGGACACCAGGGGTCTTCCACCGCCACAAAAGCTAGAAAATCGTCATATGACATTTAAATGTTGAGTTCTGCTCAACCAAGGGTAAGATAGCGTGGACGGTAGCTTGCATTTCAACTACCGTCCATAAAAAGACTCAATCAAACTGAGCCTGTAACATTTTCGTTTATGTCGTGTTTGGCGAGCTGTGGTTGTTCACTTTTTTTTTATTTTGTTGCTGATGATGTTAAACCCACCAACTAGACAGAAATAAAAGATATATAAATATAACTGCGGTTGTAAATTGATAGGCTGTGTATTAGGTGGTCCATTAATTTGTAGTCAGTTGTCAGTTTTCCACCCGCTGGAAGTTCAAATTGATAACATTTCGCATGGTTTTGCATCTGTTTCTTTTTATCTTCTGTGTGTTAGCCATCGTTTAAGCTTCCGTGCATGTTTTTCATATCCATCTTTTAACTTTTTAAGATAAGTGTTTTTAATCCTCGTATTTAAGAGCTCGACTGACATAAGTAACTTTAACCCCCTAAATTCGAATTCGTTTCATTTGCACAAATTTTCAAATATAATGCCACAAAACGAATGAAATTTTATGAGATATCTGTCCACAACCCGTTTTGAGAAAAAATTACTTTTGAAAAATTTGAATAATGTCTTGTTAATACAGATTTTTAATTTTCGTTTTAGAAGCCCTGTTAATTCATTGATCACTTAAATACAAAGTTGATAGGTTTTAAATGCTTATTTATTTTTTTTCGCATTTAAAAAAAGGTAAAACAGAAATCACCGCCTATAGAAACAGCCTTACTTTTAACATTGTTGCTGTATTTCTCTTCTAAAGCATGGCTAATGAAAACGGGAAAAGGGGTGGGTGTAATTCTACAAAAGATTTAAAGATATAGTTTAAGCACCCTTTTTTTCTTAGCATGAAATTATACATACATGAAATATAAACAAAGTATATATTATACCAGAATCATATTGTACAAAGTTCAGGTACCAGGTGTCCCCCCTCCCTACCCCTCCTCTCATGAAATTGTTTATGCAAATTGTACTTTTATAGTTCAGAGTTAGTTTTACTTTTTTGCACCTTTGTATCATCATCTCCACAATTTGGAGAAGTGCACAACAGTCATTTGGTTATAATTAACATTTTTGTTGCTATTTTTATCCAGATTTCCTTTTTTCCTCAATCTCATAAGAATACACAGTTGCGATAAAGTTGAGTAATCTATTTTATCAAAACATTGTAGAACAGTATTGACCACCTTTTTTATTTTAACTTTGAATCTATTCATAGTGATCTTATATCTCCGATGATACAATGTACCCTTGGAGAACATTCAGTGTAAGTAATACTGCCAGTAAAACGGGAAACACTGTCTAAGAAACTAAAGAAGGCTTCTTAAGTTTACTTGAGAGATTTATTTGGTAAAACCCGTCAGTTTGTCAGTAAAATGAAACAGGTGTGTGTGCGTGCGTACGTGTGTGTGTGTGTTAGGGTACTTATAAGTTGATTATAATGATAATGAGCTACGTTACACTTCGTTTAGGCAAACTTAATGTCATTATAATGTCAATAAATGATCTATAACCTATACTTATTTTCTAATAGCAGCTGCGACATTAACTGCGAGCTTTTCAGGCATTGGCTTTCTGTGAAATAAATAAGTGCTATTGAATTGCATGTCTTTATAACGCCGTTCTAGAGTATTGACTGTCCTTGGATTCCACTTGCAGGACTGTATATGTTTTCTAAAATTAACTTACCATGATGGGTTAATCTGGGTCGGCACCTTTTTAGCAATAACATTTCTTTTTTCGATTGCTTAAAGTGGAATTATGACCTGTACTAAAAGCTTGTATGTTTACAAGAATCCCTCAGACGGTGTTGTATTTTCTTACAAAATATAAAGCGCTCTGGCATTTGAAGCAAACTCGCTTTAAAATGATATTTGGCCTTTCTATGTCTTAAGGATTTGACATAAGAAGTTACCTGGCAGAAGGTCTAGAAGAATATTGGAGCTACAATGTAACTGTGACAGCCGCTACAAATGTTGGCGCTAAAACATCTAACCGAGTACATTTCAGAACTCGTCCTACAGGTATTTGCTTTGTTTAAGCCAGACAATGTTGATAAAGCTTATTTTGTGACTGAACATATTTGTTTTTCAAAAAGTGAAAACCTGCTTATTTTAAAATTGTTCTGGCTGATGTATAGGACAAAGCGATGTTTTCTTTAGACGCTTAGATCTGTATCTGTTGAATTAGAATTAAGATGTTTTGTACGTGGCAAAATATATGTTTTGTTACTTTACATTGTCATTATTTGTGTTTCAGTGTGAACAAAAGTGACCAAAGCAAGCGTTCAGTGATTAATACTATTGAGAAAAAGGGTTAGATGTTAGATTGGTTTCTAACGAGTTTGCCCTGTACTTCATTAGCGCAATTTTACGAACGGGGAATAATTAAAAACAAAATCTTATGAGATGCAATATTAGAAGTCTTGCAAACATGTCTTTAAACAGTAATCTCCTAATACAAGTTGTATATTGCAATTAGGGGTTATGTTTCAAAGTCAGAGACCTTAATAGAATAACGACAAAATATTTTAAAACAATCGTACTAAAATGAAATAAACTAATTCTTTCGTTTGCCAAACCTGTTTTAGCACCAGGGAAAGTTTCCGACTTACAGATAACAGAAGCACCAGGAGACATATATACATGGATGCAGATTTCCTGGAGAGCACCTGCAATTCTATTTTGGAATAGTATTATTAAAGAATACAGTTTAGATATCAGTACATCCGATGTATGTAGCTTTATGTTGAAATTTTTATTATTATTTTTATTATTCCATCTGTCGTTTAAAATATACCTGTCTTAATTACCAAACTTAGGTGATTAGTGTGTAGCGCATGCACAATAAATTTCTCTAGACACAAATGATTGAGTTCCATTATTACTGTTATAAAGAATTTTAACATCATTAAAAATGCAGTTTTCCTTTTAGTATGTATGTTAATCTTAAGAAAACGAATAAAATATGTTTTCAGAGGAATGCAACGGCACAAAGTTTGTCACATGAAAATAATGAACATCATGACTATACGGTAGTTGTGAACGTAGTACCTGAAGAAACATACACATTTAAGGTTAGTTTATTTCATGGACGTATTCACATTTTATACTGTATTGTCTTAAATCTGATATCAAGAAAATAAAAGCAGTTTTGACCTCAACTTTATATCGTAAATATCGTTCTCAGTAATTAATTCCTAGCACAATGATGATTTGAACATTTTAATGAATAAATGTGTGTAAGGTTTTTGCAGGTGTATGCTACAAACAGTCTAGATATGAAGGGTGAAGTTTCCACTGTCGTGAAACAAGCCCCAGCTGGAGGTTTGTTATAGATTTACCAAATTTTAAGTTAGGATTTGTGTATGTTTTTACATTTAACCTTGACAGTGTTTGTTTTCTTTCAAAAAACATTTTCATATAAATTAATATGTTCTTTACTCTCACACGGAAGCCAGGGTAAGGTACGCGATGGGGTTTTTACGTTCTATTTGTTAGTTAATAAAAATATTTAGAAATTTAATTTGATCATATCACAGTCATTCATTAAATATTATTAAATATGTTAAAATTTGTTACATTAGCTTACAAAGTTTGGAAGCATCATATCTTTTTTTAGTGAAACAGTAGGTGACATACGCCAAGGATAATGTGGAATAATGTTGTTCCATATTATCATTTGATTAAGTTAATCTACACATGAATTATCTTACGAAAAATTCGTCTTTATTCTGCCCATAATGTAAATTACAAAACCTCAAAGACCTTTGCTCATTTACTTTTTTGAGTCGGCTAAACGCTTTCAAGCGTTTGACGAGTCCTTGCTATCGCCCGATTTCTCATTCTTATTAAATGGCCTCACAACACAGCGAA
This sequence comes from Mercenaria mercenaria, assembly GCF_021730395.1. NCBI lineage: Eukaryota > Metazoa > Mollusca > Bivalvia > Venerida > Veneridae > Mercenaria > Mercenaria mercenaria. The sequence goes on from NW_026463502.1 coordinate 46,180, forward strand.
GTGATGTAGTTCCATTAGATTGTCTCTAATTTCAAAGAGTTCATTGATCGAATGAAGTTCAGTTATGACAATCCTATTTGCTATGACCAATATACGATGTAATATGTCAAATTTATGACCTGTAATTGTGCAGTACTCGAATAAAGCCACGTATTTTCTTCCGCGGTAACTCATTAAGCATAAACACGCATAACGATTCTGCGGGATTTGGTAATACATTTGCGCATATGATTATGGTGACGAATTTTATGCCCTTTTGTCACAAAATAGCAAATATGATGTTCACAAATTCAAATAAAAACTGCATATTAACTTATTAGCCAAATTATCCATTTGTTACCCTGTCCGTTTCAAAAAATAATCTTTAAAATCATTGCGCAAATAACAAATTTATTGCGCTGTGCATTTTATGAATTGCGCAGGCTTACCAAGCCTGTGTAACATCCAGCGAAAGACAAAATATAGTTCCAGAACATACTGCTAGTATTTTATTGAGTCTGGTACCTCTGAAAGCATTGGAATGTCTCTTATCAAAGAGTTTACCACATCGATGAAATTAAATTATGACAGCTTCATTTTAAATGACCCGAATAAGATATGTGCAGTACGTTAATTCTTCCGCGAGACTTCGCGGATGAATCCTAACTACATTCTGGACACTTGTCGGCGAACACGCGTGACCTGTTTATAATAACGCTTCTACGAATTTGCGTGGGTTGAATTTTGCAGTCAGTAAGCGGATAAATTATCGGAAGAAGAAGCTCTTACTGGTTTGTTTAATTACTACTGATATTAAAAATGATTTTAGTTCTTATTTTTCGAGAAATAAACAAATCGGCGAAACATTAAATTGTATTTTCTTGTAGTTTTTGAAATCGAAAGTAGATCGTCTATGTTTGGCTGCTTTAACGAAACCAAACAACTTTTTTATGAAAAGATTTAAATAAGAGGTAATTTAACCGTAAACTTCAGATACTGCCAATTGCTGCTAAATGTCTTCGTATCATCACAATTTGTAAAACATATTGTTGAAACTGGAGATTTAGAAAAGTGTAATCGTATCCGGATATAATATTTTGGGTAAATATCGAGCTGTGTTATGAAATTTTAACATTCAAGTAACAGACCTGATAGATATTATTGTTACAGAAATGATTCTAGAATTTATTTTTATAACACCTACATAGAATCTATATCAGACTCATATTCTAGTCCTGAGGCATGATCTGAAAGTAAAAAGATCAAGTGACAGTCATTCAAACTTTGGATATTGTAATACTAAAAAGAATCTAGGTAATATTTAGAAATTGAAACATAAAATTTTCAGTTAGAAATCGCACCAAAGGCTGTATCAAGGGTCTACATATTCAAAACTTTCTTGTGGTGATACCCCAAACCCTACTTGCAGGAGGGGAGATCCTCCCACACCCTTCCCCCATATTGCCACTTTACAGTTTGATACATTTGCCCTTTTACCACCTGCCACAATGCCCATTTCAAAATCTGACTGCAATTTAAAGCGGGAAGAAACACCCCTCCCCACACCCACGCTGGTACCGACCACGTAAAACGGCTCAAACATTTTTCAGCCCAGTCTGGGCCTGTCTGTCTACATGAATCAAAATGGATAATTGAAAGTCCATGGACTTCGGGATTACAGACATGATTTTGAAGGGGTTAACAGGTCTGAAATAGAATAAATGATGGTTTTAACTAAAAAAGAACTGCATTTATTAATATCGGTTACAGTATATATTGGCACTCAGCAACATTTACATACATGTATCTCTAAACGCAAAAGTAAGTATACTTTAAATTGACCTCACTTATAATATGATTGAACAATACCTAATATATGACACGGTTATCGCCAGGCCCATTATCTGTAAAATATCTGAATAGTTCTTCCGTCCATCCGTTACAAATTGTATGTGGCAATCCGCGCTGTAAAATTTTAATATATAAATTGTCATATTCAAATTTTATCATGTGCCAATATATACCAGCCGATAATTGCCTCTTTTGGCAACGCCGGACCCAAATGTTTACCGGAAAAATATATATAGTCATGGGCAGTATCTTATAGTTAGCTGTCAAATTTTATTTCTGCGAACCACTCTTCAATTTTAGAGAAATATAATGGGTTTAAATACTTGTATAATGTCAATCAAAGTTTTACTAGGCATCGACTGAATGTTCATTTCATTTATTGTAACAAAATCTCTGTTTAGTTGGAGGAAAAAAACTAAAAACAAACTGAAACTGGTAGACTATACTACCAGTACATCAATCATTAGCCGACTCTCAGGCCCTTCAGGCCTTTGATTTACAATACTAACATTGTGATCAAGATACAAATACAAAATGATATTGTCATTGTTACCGCATTATGTAATGTCCAGTTGATTTTGAAAAGGTATATTTTCAAGTAAAATAATTTAAATGTTGTGTAGCTTCTTCGAAGATTTTGAATATTTTTGACATTGTCAGTAAAAGCAAAATTATTAAAACGCAATTTCGATGTCTTTAACTGATTAACATACTACACTTTATAAAATAGTGTCGTTAGCATTTTGGTAAAAGTCTTTGAAATTTAGGGAAAGGTTATAGTATATAAAGTAACATGTAAGCTATAATAAACACAAGCATAGTGTGTACGGTTCAATTGTTTTCCTATACCCTTTTAAATAATAGAGGTTGACGTTACATAGAACGCAATTACGGTGTATGATCAGATCTATATTTTGCGGATGAACACTCGCTTTTTATCTCACTTTTACGTCCAAGCACCTCACTTTCACTATATCATGTTTTTGATAAACAATGTAAGACCTCAGTTATCATCCGTTTATGCTTACATTAACCTTTATTTTATAATTTAAATAATCTTAGGAACATCTTGATGTTGTTTAAATGTAACAGGCACAAAATGTTTTAAAGTTCCGTATTAAATATGGCAAATAAAACGTTTTTCTTCTCCTGTTATCTCGGACGAGGATGGTTTGTGTGATAAAATGTTTTGTTTATACGTGATTCCCTGTAGTTTGAATTTCTTCTGCTGTTGAATTAAATGATATTTAGTATCAGCTTACTGTCTACGTAAATGAACATTGGGAAACACTGTTACAAATTGCAAAATTTATCATTTTTAAAGTTGAGTTAAGACACGTGCATTTCCTGGCTAGTGGCACCTACATTGTAATTGCCATGGTGTAACAAAAGATAATGTAAGGCTCAATGCCTCAATAGGATTCTACTTTTTAGGTCCGCTTATTTCCTGAAACTAGTTTGATACCACATATCACATATGGTACATCAGAAGGAACGTATATGGTGATGCGTGTGTTACATGAAACTTTTCAAGATATTAGTGTTCATCCTTAAATTGTAGGTGCCTGATAATAAGGAAATACTGTCTTTACTACACTATAAACAGAAACAAACTTACCGTTTTTCCTTTGTAACATATCTAAAGGTGTACATATAATTGCAGAAAAGGCGTGAAAATCAACACGAACGTTACAGAAATGTTATAATACACTGGTGTTTTCCACATGTGCATAGCGGTACTCCCATTGTCAGGCTTAATTCTCGGAAGTTGCGGACTATATACATATTTTCTTTATACAAGTTTACTCCTGGTTGTTCCATATGTTCCGTAATAGTAATTGTTAAATCAAATTACGTGTTTGAAGTGATAGGTTTGGATGATCTTATTTGCTGTTTCATTATTATTATCATTATTATTATATTATTATACCACATTTATATAGCACTCTTTTCATGCACATGTACACGTTCAAAAGTGCTTCACAGAAAAATTGCAAAAATACTAACAAATACGCATACAAAAATAATGCATTCCACAGTAACAAAATTCATAAATGTAAAACGTATAGATTATTATAATAAACAAGATAAACATACACACATATTTAAAAATATTTAAGTACCCTAGGATAAAATACTGTTCTACGCAGTTTTATGAAGAAGAAGAAAAAGCATCAATGTATCGGTCAGTTAACAAAATATTGTACAAAAAAGTGGGTTTTTAGCAGGCTTTTGAAAGCAGCTAGCGTGTCAGCTTCCCTGATCTTTACGGGAAGGGAGTTCCAAAGCTTTGGAGCAGTGCACGAAAAGCTGCGATTGCCATACATCATGGTTTTAGTTTTTGGCATAACCAGTGACAGTCTGTCTTGGCATCTTAGGTTTCTGACCGGTTTATACACTTCTATCATATCCCTAATATAGGCAGGGGACTGATTGTGTAAAGCCTTAAAGGTGCGGGTCAGAACCTTGTACTGCACCCTGTATTTTACTGGCAACCAATGGAGCTCCTTCAGAACCGGTGTTATATGATTGCGACGGGGCGTCTTGGTGATGACGCGAACTGCCGTGTTCTGGACATGTTGCAACTTGTTAAGTGTGCTGTTTGAAATAAGACATAACAAGACATTACAGTAGTCTAACCGTGAAGTAACCAGGCTGTTGATAAGGGTCTTTGTGGCATCACTGGTAAGATATCGTCTGATGTGACCTATTCTGCAAAGTTGTGCATATCTAGCCCGGCACACAGAGTTGGCTTATTGTTCCATATCCATATTGTTGTCAAGTACTGCACCAAGATTTCTAACACATATTTGCCACAGCCTCTATCGGCTTAAAGGATATGTATAATTGAGAGTCATAGGCGTAGAAATGGTGAAGAAGTCCATGCCGTCTGCATATGGCACCACGGGTTTAGTGTACATGATATAGTTCTTTGGACCAAGCAATGATCCCTGGGGCACACTGTATTTCATCAACATAGGCGTCGACACCTCACCGTCAACGCACACAGTTTGATAGCGGTCACTAAGATATGATGACATCCATACAAGTGCTTTGTCTGTGACTCCAAAATGATATTCGAGTCGGTGTAACAGTGTTTTGTGGTCACTCGTGTCGAAAGCTGCAGACAGATCGAGTAGCACGAGGACTGTTACAGAATTTTGGTCGAGAGATGTGAGGATGTCATTCTGTACCTTTATCAAAGCCGACTCAGTTGAATGAAGCTTTCTGTAAGCAGACTGCAGTCCCTCATGTAGCATATTTTCGCTCAAGTGCCGCTCAAGACGCGCATCTACTACCTTTTCTGAGATTTTTGAAATGAAAGGGAGGTTAGACACAGGCCTGTAGTTTTTGAGAATGTTTGGTTCAAGACCTGGTTTCTTAAGCAGTGGTCTTATCCTAGCACTTTTAAACTCTTTTGGTACATAACCTAATTCCATTGATGTATTTATGATGTTTGTTATCAACGGCAAGAGCTCATCGAGACATTTCTTCAAAAACCATGTTGGTGTTCATGAATATGCTTTGTTTTCATCAGAATAAATGTTGTGCTTATCCGAAAAAGTGAAGGTATCGTAAGTTTCAGCCGCAAAATATAGGTTTGGTCAGACACCATGACAACTGTTCAGGTAAATATGCACTGACAGTATTGACCACTATAGAGGAGTTTTCTTTAATGTCGTAAACAGTTTAGACTCATTAAAACATTTTGTCTCAAATGTACATGTGTATAAGGTCCTCATCAATTGTATTTAGATTTATTTAATAATATGAATTATGTTTTCATGTAAAGCTACATTCATAATTGAATGTCATGCAGTAACAGTTGATTGTTAAAAAGTAGCCAGTGTTTTAGTGGTAGTACACATTTATACTACGTTTACCTATACATGCCTTTGTATACAGTGCGTTCTAGTTTAAACCTTAAGCTTAGTAAAGTGTACTGCTAATACACATACAATGATATTTGGATCTATTATACCTTTAAAGAAACATTGTTCTTTATTTCTTAGTCCCAGTTAATATAGAAGACACGTTGCAAGTCGATATAATATCTTTGCATCAAATGAAAAATGTTGAAGATAGGCAGTTCACTGTTATATTAGTGCAAGATTTTTTCGAGGAGTCAACATACGGGCAAATACAAGCATCCGGGCTTATTGCATGTGCGAAGGACTGCAATTTCGAAGGTACGACATCCTTTGTCGGTTTTAACCGGTTGAAGGCACTGCACTTATATACAGTTTAAAAAAACCCGAATGCCTGGTTAAGCTATGTAACAAAGGCGTTGATTTCGATACTCAACAGGTTTTAAGTCTATGTATCAAACAGTAAGAAAATGTTTATAATATATAATTCCTCTTTTAGTTGCATAAAGGCATACATTGCATTCCAATTCAAAAGCGCTTTAAAGAAATTGTAAAAGTGTTGGATTAAAATAGTTTTAGCTGCACGTCTCCAGATTAATGTCATCTTTGTCGAAATTTTCAATACTTAGTAGTTGCAATAAATAGAATATTAAATATGATTTTGTGCTTTTTATCTACGAAAAAAATCGTTTGATTTATAAAGTGCTAGTCACGCTACTGAAATTTGATGCAAAATAAAAGGAATGAAGCTTTTTCATATTGTAATTCATGATACACGTTATGATATCTACTTAAACATAAAAAGTTTATCATTTTCGATATATTTTATCTGTTCCTAATGATTAAAATTGAAAGTTTCATATTCATCTGGAGGCTTGTCTCTTTAAATCATTATAAAATAATCAAAGCCTTGAAATGTCTGATGGTTGCGGGTTTTTTTTTTTTTGTAGATTTATTTTCTGTTTAAATGCCAGTCTATGAATATACATGAATGAGAAACAAATACAAATTTAATGTGCCTCATATCTAAGATGAACTCTGCCTGACCTAGCTTGTGATCTAACCATGGGCTGGAATACATTATCATTGATAGATCTTAATATATAATCGAAATGGTCAGTGTGAGTGGATACAGGCTGAATAAGAATGTTTGTTCATTGATAATTCACCAGAATTGTTCATGAATAGGACTATTTTTTGTAGCACATGAACATCCTTTGGATGTGATTCAGAATAAAATAAAGATGCAATATGATTGTCAGAAATACACTTGTAACTTTGGTAGCGGGATAAACCCGCAACCTGCCCGCCCGCTTAGCTCAGTAGGGAGAGCGTTGGTCTACGGATCGCGGGGTCCCGAGTTCGATCCCCGAGCGGGGCGTATGTTCTCCGTGACGATTTGATAAAAGTCATTGTGTCTGAAATCATTCGTCCTCCACCTTTGATAATTCATGTGGAGAAGTTGGCTGTTAATTGCGGAGAACAGGTTTGTACTGGTACAGAATCCAGGAACACTGGTTAGGTTAACTGCCCGCCGTTACATGACTGAAATACTGTTAAAAACGGCGTTAAACCCAAAACAAACAAATAAACCCGCAACCAAAAACTATAATGAAATTATTGTTTATCGTATATTCTTACTGCAACAAAGAAAAGAAAAATTCTGATTTGGTAACAGTAGGTTTTAAAAAAAAAAACAGTTCAGTCCTGAACAGGCAGTTGCTTGAAAAGAGGATTGGTATTTGAAGCAGTTAACATGCATGCAATTCTGTTAATAGGCATTAAGACACTTGCAGACTTCAACACAATGGATAATTGGCAAGATGCATCACGAAGGGGTTTCACGTTATATCGTGTAACCAATCCAGCATGGATGGATAAGATGCAAACACAATGTACATGTGGTAAGCAAATTTAAAGCAATCTTATCTGTCTGTGCTTGTGTGGTTTAGATCGTTTGCTTCGAATCTCACTCGTAGATTGTTTGAATCCCCTGAATGGATAGAATAGACTATTGCATGACAAATTTTCCAGGTAGTAGTTACACGCGGAGGGACATACTGAGTATTCTGAAAGGAAATCTGGAGAGTCGCAACAGACACACATTTTATGTGTAAAAGTTCCCATGTAGACCCACTTTAATTTTTTTCAATAATATCTTGGTATTTGTGCTAATTACTTCAGAACTAATAAGTTCCCAATCGTGGTTTATCGTAGAATAACCCGTGATTTGAGTTCTTATGCGTAAGAATATATTACGAAGGCCGTAGACCTTAGTGTTATATTGTTTCGCATAAGAACGAAAAATTCTGGTTACTCTACGATAATCTCACTTGGAAACCTATTATTTCGAGTGGTTTATTGCTGAATAACCTGAGATAGATTTTGCTCTACATTTTGTTATTTGCTGGTCGTGTTAGAATGTTAAATATGTATTTGGTTTTAGCTTGATTTCACGTACTGTACTAGCTGTACTATATTTCATATATTTGAAAGTACCCGTATGTTTTATCAATAAATTGCAAGACAAGCTGCAAGACACAATCCAACTTCAGTATATGAATATTAATACATAGTGTATGGGGACTATACTCTTGGGACAGATGCTTTCTAAAGATGATCGCAAATTACAAAAATCAAACGACAGACAAAGCCGATGCTCGTTGCATAAATTACAATACAGTTTCGGTAATAGAACATTCGGCCTAAATATAAGCAAAGTGAATTGATTGAATACAAAGTAACGACAAGTGTGATCAAAGTTGGAAACAGAAATCTATAAGAAGATCTTTTCGAAGCATGCATAACATGCTACCAAGTTAAATAACAAAATCTAACATAAATCGTGGCAATAGAAACAAGAAATGCCGAAATTAACTTGAATTGTATGCAACATACTGCCATATCATCCGTATATCAAAGATGCATTTAAGTATGCGGTTTGAAGAAATAAAGTAACTATCAGTTGATTTAAGATACTTAAATGATCTCTTTCAGGTAGAAGTAAACGGGCTGTAACAAATGTTGAATATACTGTTGGTAGCGATGAATGTTCCGACACTCCTCAAAAGCAGTATTGTAATGGACCACTTAAATCTGGAACAAGTTACAAGTAAAGTTTGTTTCTCCGGATAGGATAAGATAAGATATGCTATCGTTTAGTAATTTAAATCACGTTGATAAACTTATTAATATGCGCATGCGCCATCCTTCCGTTGACATATAATTATCTTGATAAAAGGTTGTTTCGATGACTGGAAATTGTTATTTTTATATGTTCCGATGCGCAATACAAACCAATTTAACACACTTTGTTAACTTTATAATTGATAGGGTAATTAAGAAATAATAAGTTCCCAAACGTGGTTTATCGTAGAATAATCAGTGTTTTGAGTTCTAATGTTTAAGAATATATCACGAATGCCGCAGGCCATCAGTGTGATATATTGTTTTACATAAGAACGAAAAACCCGGGTAATTCTACGATAAATCACACTTGGGAACTTATTATATCGATTGTAACACGACCTACTAGTTTCAACAGTGTTAGAGAAAATGGTAACTACTTTTTACGACCGTGCTAGGCACCTGGATCGGATGAAGTCATTGCACGCGAGTGCTTTATTGCAGAATAACCAGAGATAGATTTTGCACTACATGTATGTAGGTAATTTGCTGGTCGTTTTAGAATCTAAAATATCCAACTAATTCTACACATCGTTTTATCACAGACTTGTTGCTGTATCATGCACTAACGGTGGATGTCTTTTGAGTCAGGTGTATGGACCTTTTGTAACAGCCGCTAAAGGTATTTTCATATTTAATGAAGACAGTTATAATATACAAACACAGCGATTCATTTCTATGGACGTTTTTACAATACCATAGTAATAAAGTGTTTAATGGTATTCTTTAAAGAGAACAGACGCCAGATTTCGGCTTAAGTGATCTTTCTTTTAAATTGAAGTAAGAACATATTATGAACATACGAACATAAGATTGTGTTTCTTAACTATCTAATTCAAGAGGAAAACAGCATGTACCTGTCGGGAAATAAACCCGGGTTGATTGAGAATAAAAGCTTTCTCACCATTTAGACCATAACACCAAGGAGGAATTCGTACTTAGCGGCCGTTTATAAAAAGCTTGAGACAGTGTACCTTCGGTACCCCGTGACAAACGCCTTTTCAATAATAATGAAAAATAAGTAAAATCATCTAATTATCGTGTGTCTACAACAAATAATCTGTGATTAGCTTCTAAAACTGTAGCAATAATTTCTTGTTATCTTAAAATTTGCTTTTTTCTTTTTATTGTCGTGCGATCTTTTAGAGAATAATTCTGGGCTGGCCCCATGTTTACAAAACATTTTTCTTTCTCAGCTGAGTTTGAGCTTGAAATTTTGATATCAATTTTACTAAAACTGCAATGTTAAATTCCAACTGAGACTGACCATCAATATGGAAAAGTCACTTGGAAGTAGTCATTAACTTCAAACTTAGTTTTAAACATAGTATTTAGATATAAATAGCAAATAAAGTTTCATTATCAAACTCAGCTGAGACTGAAAATGTTTTGTGAACACGGGGCCTGATTTCATGCCTTTCCAAATAATTGCAGAACAATCTGACGATGGATGTAACTGTTCGACGGAGTCCATCATTATTGGCGTTGTACTTGGATTTACAAATCTTCTTCTACTCGTTTATGCGGGTTATACAACGTTAATAATCAGACGAAACAGAGTCGATAAAGGTATAGTATTTTCAGATAGTAAAGTATATGACTGTTTAGATGATTCGGTTACATGTATACGAAAAGACTCCAAGCATAAAAATGAATACATGAAGACAATGTGTAATGTACGCTATTTATGAATTTCTTTTATCACTCGCCGATTCATTTCTAGTAGTACTGGTCAAAAAGAAAAAAAAAACAATTGAAGAAATTGTCTTAACCACATGTACTTTGTATTTAGACAGGTCAAGTGAGCCTTTCTGACCCTATACAAATATCTTGCCAATGACAAAACAACTTTATTTAGTGTCTAACATTATACCATCAAATGGGAGTAACTAATAGTGTCAGAACAAAAAGTGCGTTGAAATATGTATTCCGTGACACTTCATGAAAGCTGTTTTGTTTTTAAATACAACAGCTTCTGTCGTTTATAATATGTGATTTGAGATATTAAACGTCAAAGCTAAAGAGCATAATTAAAAATAATATATATAAACAATTAATTTATATTTCAGATGGACTAAAAATGAGCACATCAAATAAGTAAGTATTTCAGAGTCAACATTATGCTTATACTTCCTATATGATTACGGATTTGGGAAGTTTTGAAAGTTTAGTCACATATCAGTGTTAACATACATAGTAATATTAGTGCTTTAGGTAAATAATTACACATACAAATAAGTGAATGCATTACAGTATAAAAGATAAAATACTGTTGTCAGAGATAGAGCGAAGCCAAGATCGTACACTTTAAGATTTTAGAAAATTCATTTTACATAGCTTTACTTTGTAAATTAGAGCACTAATATATGTGTATAATTCAGATGTGATCATAAAAGCCAAACATACGTAAATGAATCGTTCATGGTAGGAGTCGCAGGTGTCGGGGGAAGTGAAGACTTGGAAACATTTAGTAACGTTGCGCCTGGTAGAGAATCTGAGACTGAATATTCCAGACTTGACGATAATACAAGGGAGGACAGAACAACTTATGATATTATTCAGACCAGTCGTCAATATTAGTATAAACTGAAGCAGACAGAGAGATGTTTATAAAAATACTACAAGTGTTCTACATTTTTGTTTCCTTGTTATCTTTTAGAAATATTTGGGACAATAATATTGCCATGATGCACATTTAGCTGCTGTCCATAACAAATACGCTCAGTTTTATTCCTACATCTATAAAATGGATGCACCATTGTTAACTGTACTTTGTTAACTAAGAACTGCTTTAATCCAATACGAATCTAGACTTCAGTAATCTATACCATATTTCAGTTTAATATACTTATGAGGTGTATTGTATCATCGACCTCGACAATTTTGTGCAAATAATGCATTTTACCTGTAGTCATGAAGAATGCAGGCATATTTACTATAGTAGGAATTTAAATAACAAAAACACTGCAATGTCATTGATCCATTCATATATAAACGAAATCTTAACTCGACTTGTATACAGTGCGCGCACAATTCAAACTTATTTTTTTTTAACTTATTATAATTACAAATTTTAACTGGACCTAAAAAGCCTGCATTTGGAAATTTGCCCAAAACAGTCAATAAAATCAAAGTCAATTTAACCTCGTTGATGTCGTGTACAACGTTAAGCAAAAGGGTATGTACATACGACAGGGTAACTAAATTTTATGTATATAATAATTTTTAATATAGTGCGGGTTAACATTGTAACCGCTTGTAACTGCTTGCTATGTAGAACGTTAGATATATTATGCCTCGGATACATTCGACTTGCGTTTCTTTCTGGGATGTCACCCTTCCAGTCACACAATAGGCCTTATCCCGACTTGTCTGCGGACTGGTAGCATGACGTTTAGGGGTTTGTCGCGCATTAACCCAAGACTACATGTTACTTTCAAGCAAAGTTGGACTGGTCGTGCCACTGGTCTCGATTGGCCGTGCGAATTATATGGCATAGTTGAGCGCGTCTTGGACAGCAGGAAGGTCCCATTATAAAACATTCAAAACTTGACAATAGCGCTTTTAAAGGCTTACCTCAGGCCAACTACCACAAGCTACAATCAATTTAGTCACAGGCAGTGTTTTGGAATATGAAAACCTCCCCAAATACAAAACCACGAACGTCCATGGTTTGTGGCAAGAGTTTTATGCATTTTCTTGCTGCGACATCCAGTCGTAGCTGGTCATTAGTTGTCTTATATCAAACAGTGACTGGAACTGTAGTGATAATATATGTTCAGACTGTCCCCGAAAAAACAATCGCATTGTAAATATTTGTCTCTGCACCTGCCGTATGTACTCATATGTGTTAATTTATAAATGATGTTATTTCAATGTATATGTACCATTGGATCTGTTTATAAATAAGAGTATATGTCTTTCTGTCTGTCAATAAGTGTTCCTGATAACCGATTAATTGTAGTAATAGCATTGTTTTTGTCCTGCCGTCCGTCCGTTCGTCATTTAATTTCCGATCAATAACTTGAGAAAAATTCCACGTAGAACCTTCAACTTCAAAGAGTGACAGGGCTTATGAAGTAGATGACCCCTATTGTTTTTTGGTCATTCCATTAAAGGTCAAAGTCACAGGGGTCTGAACATGGAAACCGCTTCCGATCAATAACATGAGAACCACATGACCCAGAATGTTTAAACTTCAAAGCGTGATTTGACATACAGACTAGATGACCCATATATATTTTGGGATCACTTCACTAAAGGTCAAGGTCACAGGGCCTGAACATGAAAAACCGTTTCCGATCAATAACTTGACAACCATTTGACCTGGAATGTTGAAATTTCATAGGCTACTGGACATGCAGACTTGATGACTCCTATTGAACATTGGGTCACTCGATTAAAAGTCCAGGTCACAGGGGCCAGAACATGAAAAACAATAAGTTGAGAACTACTTGACCAAGAAAGCTGAAACGTAATAGAATGATTGGACATACAGAGTAGATGACCTCTTTTAATTTTGAGATCACTACAGCTAGAACCATTTGACGCAGAATATTGAAACTTCATGGGATAATTGGTCATGCCGAGCAGATGATTCCTATTTCATTCCACTAAGCCAACCGTCAGTGTCTCTTTGGTTTTCCCTCTTGTCCGCTATTGACTTCTTGCCTATTATTTCTGTGCTTTGGGGAGACGCGCGCTTCTCTACGAAAGCATCTTCTAGTTTGATGTAATACATTATAATTGTTTGACTGGCATTCGATCACATTAGAATTATATAAACAATACCCAGTCAGATGAAATATAAATGTCGCTTAGTTAAGCAGTTACGTGCGCCGACGTGGTAACCTAAAAATAAGGGCATGATTGAAAAGGCAATTTGATCGCAAATCAAAATATATACATGAAACAGCTTGTATCTTGTGGAGATTTTTTTCACTTGATTGAGGGCAGCATGGAAAATATTTTTCTATCTTTCAAGAAAATTACTAGCGAAGAAATTTACAATTTAGACAGTTTCAAGTATATCTTTTTGGTATGAACTGTACAAAAATGATGGAAATAGTGGGAATATCACAAGTTCTAACGTCTCACAATAGTTATTTTCTCAGAAATTATAAAATATAATTTTTATACATACAAAACTACAACACAGAGATTATACTGATTTTATTTCTTTTTGTAATCAACAAATGAATCAAAATTTCACAATTACTCCTGTTTTTTCCATTTGGTAAAACAAAATAACATGAAAACTGAGAAGAATGTCCCAGGAGTGATATAACAGAGACTTCCAATGAAAATGCATTTATTCGTCACAGTCATTATGTTACGTTAGTTTATTTCAAAAAAAACAAATTGTACCAATCACAGTAAAATATGTTTGCCTCAGACAACATAGTAGAAATAAAATAGTTATCAAAAACATGTCTAACGAAATTTAATAACTTTCAGACTTATTGTTCACCAAAACAGGGTATTTGTAACTTACGTTTCTTTGTAACTCTTAGAGACTCATTTAAAGATATTAACAGATTTACAGTCACATACTTAATTTTAACTCTTTAAGATTTCATAGGAGGTATTGGTCGTGATAATTAGAACTGTCCTTTAAGTAACGTTTGTGACCAAATATCACGCCACCATAGCTGTGTGTGTTACAATTAAACAGAATGGCAAGCATTCTAATGTACACACTACTAATACATGAATAAAGATATATTGATTGAATTTAAATATGACTTCTTTCTTTGTCGTGATTACTATTGTTAAATACCTAAATATGGAATTCTGTGTCTAATTCATCTTAGTTAAGGTTTTATGCTTCTGTTTTGAAATCTTCTACTTCAAATAATTCAGTTTAACCTTATGGAATTTAAATGAATCATATTATATGAAATTGTGAAATGGGTGATTAAACGTAACAGATACAAGCAGTTACATAATCAACAAAATCCAATGCCATGCCATTCTATTCTATTACGAACAAATTGTACCTAATAATAATACCCTAAACTTATGTTTGACTGTAAGATTAATGCAATTTAAGCTTTGTAGTTGAGAGTTGATATTTCCTGCTTTCCAAGATGAAGCTTTAACTGCCAGTTTTATATGAAATCACTTTGCCTGCATTTATTTTTCCTATTTTCCATAACAAATAGCTGTTTAAAGATGAGGTTGGGAAAACTACAGTTTGCCTATTTTCATGATAAAGTATGCCGTTTATAAATACGTTAATCATTACATCTGAAACCGTTAACCGCATCCTTGACATATCAGTAAGACTTATCATGCAAAGAAAAATGCAACAGTTTTACCTTAGTGCTTTAAACCTGGTGTTAAAAATATGCACTGGATTCAATGGTCCACATACACATAATTCTTACAGCTAACAAAATTTTCGTTCTAAATATACTCTTACTCTTCGGTTACCTCTTCGATGCAACAAAACCCTTGTTGACGGAGTACAAGTTGTTTTCTAGATAAAGTACATTTATCACATATTACATTAAGAATACACCCGAAAATAAATAGCTTTAGCATTTGACATTTGTTGGTTCTTGATATTTCCTTTAAAGCCTATTTTCGTCATTTTTGACTTACTCTAAGTGAGTAGCAGTTTGAAGTTCACATTCATAACAGAGTATACATGCAACTCGTTCTTTGATATCAACATTAAGATTGTGACTTTACCAATGATATTTGGTATTGTTACCAACCATATCGTCGCTTACTTTTTATAGTGAGCTATGTCCTTTTTCCGTTTCGAGAAATAATGGCTTCAAAACTTTAACATCCCATATTTTCGTTATAATTGGAGATAGCTTAAAAATGAAAAATGTCTATCGATATTTCTGCCTATTACAGTGCGCTAAGTGATCATAGCGAAACAAGAAGTTAAAACAATTGCTTCTAATTTTTCTATTTTCAAAAATGATCTATCTTCAGTGGACGTTTACTAAATAATAAACTTTTGAATGTACGATGACGAATACGAATGTTGTTGTTGCTGTTGTGTTGATTTTAACGCCATTTTCAGCAATCTTTCAGATATACACGGCGGGTTTAGCTTAAATGTATTTATTTGACTGTTTGACCTCTATTATGAAACAAGGGTTACGCCCGGCGCTGCTTCCTGGGTTTCCAGTACTCGCGCCTATTTAGAGTTTGGAGAAACAGTGGAAGAAACACGTCTCAGGCGGAATTCGAACCAACGACCTTTGGAGACAAAGTCCGGCGCACTACCCCTAGCCCACGACGCTTCCCTCATTTAACCAACTCACAAGGTTCCTGGGCAGACCGAAGCCGTTTACCTGTACTAGGTAAGGTCGTTTCCGAATGCTATTCGGATATACTTTGTGCTTCCGGAAGATCATACTACTTTTGGTTGTTTGTTTGTTTTTAGAGCTTAATACCCTGTAACAATCTTGCGGTAAGTTCAGCACATACTGTTCTGGGCGGGACACGCAGTTTACCAGTACTTGGTACACAATTTCCTACTCGAACCTGGGACTAGGGGCAATGGCAGTGTTGCTCTCGCCATTACTGTCAATGAGCAGTCTAAATTCAACTGAAACTGCTATAATCGTCACTCTTTTCCTCCGAAATATGCACAGAAAGGGTAGTGTAAACTACCAATTTCGAACTGAAGGAATTAGTAAAATGGACGTAAAGGACACAGATGCCCAAAGAAGGACACTACAGTTTGCCACGCAGGACAAGTATCGCTCAACATATATTTATTCCATAGGTGCTGCCATGGAGGACTTAATGTACATACACTTAGGTTAAATGCGGGAAGATTGAACCCTGTTAGAGAAGGTGGTACCGAATACAATGACAAGGTTTCTAGCAGTTGCAACCACCAGGCCTATATACCCTCATGACCTAGACAATACAAGGATAGATTAACTGTTGGTTCACAACAGTATTAAAAGGCAACTGTCCAGTGTTACTAAAGGGCAATACTCTAGCGAGCTCTTGATGTTGAATGGGGTTGCTTGTGTGAGGTCCACAAACCTTTGGAAGGAAGTGGCCTCCCAACTTCACACAAGTGGCTTGACTTGTAGTAACAATGTTCCCCATTATTGTTATTTGTCTCTAAATTCTCTAGAAACCAGTTGAGGTTCAAATGACTGGAAATCAAATTGGGCCTCGGTCTGGCATAAACTTGTCAAGGAGCAACGGCCTTCACCCAAAGGCCATAAAATATAAAGTCCCATATTTGCCTTCAAAAGAGTTAGTTTTGTAAAAACTTGCCTTCAGAGTGGGCAAATCTAATGTGCTATTTTGCACTTTACTTTTACCTACTAGAGTTACATCAATTTCACTTACAGAATATCTTATTTTGAGGAAGTTCCTATAATTGTATTATTGAACTTCCATCAATATATACAGACAGTGTTAAAGAAAGTCGCAATATTCAAGTCATGACCATGAATTGGATACCGACTCCATAGAAGCTAAATGTACATGGTATATGTTTTCTTAAGGATACAGTTGAAATTGACAACATATCAGATGAAGTCTATATTGATGAAGGAATCTACTGTACACTCAAAACAACCACAGTTACAAATTATAGCAGTTAACAAAATGTACAATTTGTGTGCATAAACTTGCACAAGTTTTCTAAATATAGTGATAAGCCTGTTTCAAATTTAGCATCATTATAGAGCACTGTTTCGGGCAATATCTGTATATATTGTATGTCACTAAAATTTGCTAAAAATCAATATATATTAAATGTTCTCATGAAGGTGTGATCATGGACCGTGTTGATAAGGTTCTAGTTTCATAGTTTGGTTGTTAAATGTATGTGTTTAAAATATAAAGCAAAATATAAAAATAAAACATTGTTAGTTTTCTATTTTCCAAAAATAAAGTAGGTGTTCACATTACAGAATACATGAAAATGTATGGTTTATATGTTCGGTAACGTAAATTGTAACGTAGATTTTTTTAAATACATGGGTTTAAAGTTAAAATGCAAAGCTATGTTAAAGCATATTTTGACTGAACTGTAAATATGCTATTTCTAAGTGCTACAGTATATCAAAAGTTAACAGAACACAAGAGATATAGTTAGTGTGTTCTGTAACGTAATTTGTAACTTATTTTGATATATTAATACATGTGTTTTAAGTTAACCCTACAGTTTGAAATGCAAAACATTACTGTTCAGAATAGAATTATATTGTACTTTTTAATTTCAAATTATAAAGTATGTTTTAAAGAAACAGAAGATATACTCTACAATTTGTATGTCTGGTAACGTAAAATGTAATGTAAAATCCAATGTAACATATTTTACAAGTTAGAGGCTTGTTGATAAATAAGCATATAGTTGAATTACATGTAACTAAAGAATGTCAATATACAATTGATTCAACATTCTTAAGAAAACATATTTTAATTAGGTATGATTGAAAAATAGCGTATTTTGGAAGAGTGACGTTACATTTTAAGAATCGCTAAAAGTATGCTTTTCCTTAACTTATACAAGCAATCTATATATAATTATTTTTGCTGAACTTTGCAGTAAAACTTTATGCCAAAAATGTTTGGTTTTTAAGGTTAACGTATCTTTTTCCGATATTTTCCTTCTTTTACATTAATTTTAGACATAGAAGTTTAATCAAATCGCAGCATCTAGTATATACTTTGAAATAAGATATACAAACTTGAAATGATTTACTTACATAATGGTACCATTTGTCTGTAAAAAATGATGAAAAAATTATTGGTTTTGAGGGTAACGTATTTTAAAGCGTTGTTACGGAGAAAAACCCCACTCGCCAGTTGCAAACTTTATGCCAAAATGTTCACCACACATTAGAGTTTCAAAACAATGTAGTCCACAAAATCCCCCTGAGGGGGGAGCAAAACCGCTTCTGGCTCATGGCCTATAACTGCTAAGAAAATTTTCAAAGGGTCATAACGCTTTTGTTTTAAAAAAAAATTAAACCAAATATTATGGGCATCAATTCTTTGTAGTAACAAAATATAACATGTTTGGTAGCTTAGTTGGTATTTCCATTGTTCTCAAACAAAACAATGTCCATTTAAAGGACAAAGGAATTTAATGGTTATGCAATATATAGTCGTACAATAGATTTCTTTCGTATTAGCCAACACCTTTTACCACAAATCTTGCGTTTGCACGGACTGACAGACGGATAGACGACCCTTCGAGCGTATGAGATATAGATTTACTGGCATGATTAGGTTGGATGGAATTCAGTATCCGAAACTGTTATATCTGAATCTTTGCACTAAAAATTCACCTAATGATCACAGAATTTTAAAGTCATTCAGCAAACGTTTTTGGAATAGTTATGCAAGTAAGAACATGTGGAATACGGAGAGAAAAAAACAAACATTGTCAAATACTCACATTTCTATTTATAATACTGCAAAAATACAACTGTTTTTATATCGTCTGTATCACTCATGCAAAACTACGGCGGGAGCATGCTGTTACAGTGATTTTATTGGCTAAATTGGTCATAGCTTACCATAATGTACAAGTGCAAAGGAGTTAACTCGCTATGTGATGGAGCAAAAACTTATCACATGTCTGTCAATCGTAGTGTCATTGGATAAAAGTGGGGTTACTGTTATATTACGCTAACTCCAGGACTTAGCTCACTATAATAGGTAAACCTTGACGTGTTTTCGATAAGTGGAGATAGCTTAGGATGTGACTGAAAAACTTTTTAAGGGGGGCTCCAAATCTTAATATAAAGGGCACAAGGAGATAGCTCTCTCTGAGACAAATCTTAATATCTTCAAAACTTGCACTTAAATCACTATAAGACGCAAGCGATGATATTATTTTTAAGTCTTACTGAACAATTAAGAGAAGGACAAAAATATTTGGACCGGGTTAGATGCTGTCACTATTTTTAAACATGTAAACGTATAAGTTAACAGTGTATTTAGATAGAAGAGAAGAATATAACTTGAAAATAATCGCTCCAACACAATTTAACTTTCCTTTGCTTAGTTGATATATTAAAAATTTGAATATATTTTTAAGCTGGTTCGAAAACTAAAGTCAGTATCTATTTAAGTACTATTACTGTCAGACACGGCCAAACTGAATAGTATAAGTACTTTCTTTAAGGATACTGATCATTAATGTAAAGTTATATAACAGAGAAATATTTCACCTTATAGTTAATAATATTTGGCTTTTCAGATATTAACAATTTTAGTAATTCATCTTTAGAACATGGTGCAACCTGATACATGTAGTCAAGAATGGAGATAACGTTATGTTAGTAAAAACTATACCAGATGTTTTGCCGTCCAAAAGTTTCATCAGGTACGATTTTCCTGTTCTGTATAGACCTGCTATGGCAAAAACATTCAACGATGCATCTTTCTTTCTCAAGATCCATAATTGTATCTTCTACACCCTCAAGATGAACATCCGTTGTAGTAATTTAACAAAAAGGTTTCTCAAATATCGCCATTGATTCCCTACGTAAACTTAAATAGTATTTATGTAAGCTTCCATAGTCTACAAACAATTTACTTACAAGAACAAACACATCCCAAATATGAATATTTGTTGTTTGTAACACGTAAAAACAGTTACGTTGTTTTTTTTTTGCCCATGAAGCGAATTACATAAACAAATCGATCAGGCATGATTTAATTCTCTGTCTTTACAAACTGCCATTCCTTTTGTACTTACCCACTGTTTTAACCTTTTCTGACATGTTCTCTTTTTCTACATCTTAGACAACTTCAACTTTGGTCATCCTTGATACTTCCAAAGTTCACTGGCCCTTCATAGGACACCATTGTTTCCCTAGAAATATTAATGCATCTTTTGTGTAAAGTTAAACATAAAAATCTACATCGATTCACTAGAAATATGCTTATAGTATTATGTAAAGTTTTAAGAAGCCAATAAACATATTTAAAACATTAATATTAAATCTGAATATTATTTTTTCCTTTTGGTAGAGGGTATCCCTAAATGCCATTTTTGCCATCATTTCCTAGCAGTTTTTCAAGATCATTTGATTTGCCTTCAACAACTAGATTGACCATCCTTTTCAGTTATTAAACACTGTTTCTCAGATATACCAACCCATTTACTAGAACAAATGAAACAATATTATTTCAAACTTAAAGCCGCAATTGCTATGTGAAAATGTAGTTTTTAGAAAACCAATATAATTTTATTAAATACAAAAGTCAATATAAACCAAAAGAGAAAAAAAAGATATTCCTCATTTGCTTAGATAAATGATAACACTAGCTTCATATCCGAAAAATAAATATCTTAACGGGGATACAGTTAAACACTGGCACTAATTACCGCGACTGAACTGATTTATGACGTCATCAAACTGACGACCAAGTTTGAAAATATGATTTTATATCGTATGTCATAATTAGTTAAGTCACACAGCAACATTTCCTCTCATTATCTTTCGTTTTCCATCCTAAAATATTTGTTGTCAATGTAATAACAATATTTAAGTATAAAAACAATTGAACTATGTGAAATTATCAAAATATGTCTCATCCCAGCCACATTATTTCAACAGATTATTTTTTGTTGAATATTTTTGTTTGGTATATGCTATTCCATTACAATATACGAATATCATCATATTCTAATAGTGTTGTAGCTTTTAATGTGTGTTTTTAACTATCTCAAAGGTATGTTCACTTGTCAATTTCGATATTTATGTAGCCTGTAAAGGCTCAAAACTCATTCTCTGCTACACATGAACATTATTCTGTACCAATTTGCTGGCCCAAAATTCATATCGCGTTGAACTCCACAATGACCTTAAACGTCAGCTCTTAACTAAATTCAATTCAATGATTAGAATTCCTGTCCTTCTTCTAACGTAGATATACCAATATTATATCTCCTATGGTAACTGCTTGAGGACACAAGCTTTAAAAATAAAGTATGTTGAAATAAGGACTCGGTTCAAATTTACATGCAAAACTGCACAGGCTTAAAAATAGAAGAGTTTACAAGTTGTTCATGCAAAAGCCTATGTAAAATGAAATGACACTTGGGATTGGGAAAAGTTTGACATCGTGTCCTGTTTTGAACGATATTGGTAGATGACTATGGTACTATTTATTTGAACTGTCAAAACATATTCCAAAATCTGGCAAGAACCCAACAAAAAAGGGGGTCTTTGAATGTATTTGACTTTATTGGCGGTACTTAATAGGCTGGTGAACTGAGTATACACATTTGTCCAACTGCAATGAGCCTCTTGCTGTCAGCACTTTCAGTGCTTTGATTATTAAAAAGGGGCATACTTCCGACAATAGCAATTATATCACACTGGAAGATAGAAATTTGTGTTAATTGATTTTTGTACATGTAATAACTGGTTCTTTGTAGTTTCCTGTAGAGGAAGAAGAGTTTTTTTTCTATTATAACTTGTCGTATAGCGCAGATACAGTATGCAATACTATCTCATTTATTGTTAAAAGTACATTAATTTGTTTTAATTTGAAAGTGTTACAACTTCTTACGTAAATATGTAGACATTTTAATTGTCATTGACCAAGAAAAATTGAAAATACGATTTAGAATATTTGGCTACATTCGTAGTGCAGTGTATCTTTCCGCAGTGTGTTCCGCGCTATTGTCAGATCAAAGTGAACAAAACCTTATCTTACTTAACAGGAATATAGTCTTAAGTTTCAAATCAAGTTGATTTGAGTAACAAAAAAGATTCAAACAATGTAAGATAGAACTGACGTAAAGCTTAGGCCAAACAAAACTGAAAATTTGTTTTCCAATGATCATGAATCCCATTTTAGCAACAACTCTATTTGGGAATCCAGTCTAATAAAAGGATATAAGTGATTCTGGGAAAAAATGACGTTATGTAACTAAAAATAAATAAGAGATTCACCAAGTGGAGCAATATACACCCGAAGGTTTATATCAGAGGTGGATGGGGGAAAAATTTAAAGAACTTGACTGTTGAAGCCCAAAGGATATGGAAACAAAGGGAAGTAATTCAAATAAAGATT
>NW_026463503.1:0-71486 GCF_021730395.1 Mercenaria mercenaria
ACTCGTACAATAGAATTGTACTCAACACTGTTAAATAACCTCATAACATTTTGACGAGCACCCAGCTGAGAAAACCATATTGGACTCGCCTAGCGACTCGTCCAATATGGTTTTCCCAGCTGGAAATGAGCCCAATATATATGTCGTATTGTACAGTAAATGTTAAATAACCTTTTTATTCTTTACCTATTTTATTTTAGTTAAAAATTAAAAATGGTTCATTGAATATCGGTCATTTGTAAATGTGTTTATATCCAAAAAGGACAGCGTTGCCATGACGTGGACTTTCGTTTCTGTGTTAACAAACAAACAACAAATAATTCTGATTTCAATACGCATAATCAAACTCTGTACATAGAGAGCTTCAAACATTTTCACGCGTTTCGGGCTTTATCGTATGTTTAACATGCGACAGTTGAACCGTCCAAATACGAAAAAATACAGGTCTATTTGCACTCACGTGCGTCCAATACGGTAATATATTGTACTGAGTGTGCAAATAAACGTTCATGACTGGAATAAATGAAATAGTGTAAAATAATTTCGTATTTTGGATTATCTTTCATTAATGAGACACATTATCCGTCTAAAGTGATAATTCTCTTTGCTAACAGACAGCATCAGCGTCATTCGAACTTTTTCAAAGAAGCAATTAATACACACAGACTAAGATATATATCCAAATTAATGTGTAAGATATTCAACCAAGTACCTGGATCAAGATCAACAACTATCCTCTGAGTTTCTGTTCCTGTTGTGCTTACAATAAACTTAACAGTATTAGAGTTCTGGTAGACACGAATGTGGTACTTCACTAAGTCTCCCTTTATATCAGCAGGCTTTGACCATTCCAAAGTGATAGATTTGTCCGTAGGATCCTTACAGATGCCATTTTGTGGTGGGTCTGGAACTGTATATAAAATTATACATGTAACTCTAATTCAAATAAAAATATTAGAAAATGGGTTTCAAACGTAATGACTTTTCATTCTTTATTATTGACATTGATAAGATGTGTAAGAAAACTTGATTATTTGCTTTCTCTAGGATAACCTAGCAACGATATCTACTGTGTAAGTAAATGCTTTTGAGTTAAAGACCGAAATATTATTATACCAAAATTATAACATTGATATTTAATTATGACATAGACATTTAAAGGCTCTTTAAATACAAAGGCACCAAACCAGTGTGCCAAGGTCTGCCTCTACCAGTTAAGATACAAAGTGTTATTACCAAAGGGACAAAGCTAAAGAAAGCCCAGAAAACTAGTGACATCAAAATATTTTAGATACAGGCATGTCCAGCTAACTTAGCCTAGCTCTTTGCGAACAGTCAGTTTGGTTATTTTAGGACAGATACGCGCAAAGGAAGAGTGGTCTCTTAATTAGGTAGAAGACACTTGAGTGTCTCTGAAATGTCCAGTTCCTGGATCGGGATTCTAACCCAGACTGCCTCTGGAGTGACAGTCAAGTATTACAACAAAATCTCCAGGTCACCTATAAATAGGCCTAAGTGGTTTTATCAGTGACTTTGTTTTATAAAAATCTAGCGTTTAATGGCAGAAAAAACGTTACACAAGGAAGACGCAAAACATTGCAGGAAAACACTTTACAAGATTACAAGTATAATGCGATGTATAATTATTTCCATTATCAAGTGAGTGTATATAAAGTAATCTCGACAAATATTTTAACCAGGGGACAAGTATTTAAATATTTATGAGAAGTGCTTTTATATGAAAAAATGATATCAATCTAGTTTTTCAAAATGGCGCTAAGCAGATAATTTGATAAATAAAAGATGATTCCAGAGAATTTATGCAATTTTTAAACTTTATGGCTTCTTCAACAACTTCTTCGAAATATCATATAGGTTGTATATGACTGAGTCTTTTCCTTCTGTATTTCATATATCAAACAATGGCATCTACAGACACCATAGCGTTTCAATGATATGAAAAGCACACATTGCCGGTTAGTATAGCATGTCTACCTACCAAATAACTAAACAAGTCGAAAGATTCCCTGCGGCCAGAAGTTACACAGACCAGAATTTGTTATTGACGTTTGTGTGACCATAGTCTAAAACGTAACTTATGGGTGAATAGCGAGCTTGTTTTTTATCATACCATTACGCTTTAATGTAGGAAATATTACTCCATTCTACATGTTTTACAAGTAAATCTATGAAATATGTATTTCCAAAGAAGTATGAAATACACAGAATCGCAACAGGAGATAATCTATTTTTAATCTAATCTAAATTTATTTTTATAGCTCTTTGGTATTTCTTAATTCTGAAAGTCATTGTTTTGAGCAAAAATAACTATATTTCCCTTTCATGTATAACACAGCTTTTAGGTCAACTGGTCACATTCCTTAACTATTGAAACACTTTACTAGAGCTATCACAAATGTGACTCATGCCTTCACCTGGACGTGGTTGACATATAGAGCAAAACAACACAGAACCATAATCTAGGAAATTAAAGAGCATTTAAAAAATCTCCTATACACAACTAAGTATCAATATTGATCATTGCTGAAAGTTTGAATAAATTATATGAAATAATGAATGAGGAATTCAGATCACAAGCATTTCTCTATACATCACATAGCTTGCCAGATATATTGCGAAAACGGCGTTCCATAAATGCGATAAACCAATCACATATCGGTAAAAAATCACGTGATATCACCCATTCCCCATGTGCTACACTACTTGGTGCATTCCAATATACCTGCGGCCTGAAGGCCGCAGGTAACAAATTGAGATGTTATGCTTTATAGCTAAGAACATGCTATAAATGAGACTGTTTCCATACACAACTGAATAGGAGTTAGAATCTCTTTACGTTCATTTGAATGCAATGTTCACTTTATTTTTTGTTGTACGAGAAAGACATCTGTAAAATAAGTTTAAAGCTCTTTTTGAAGTGCTCATAATTCAAAGCATTTAGTACTGTATTGATATGAAGATCAATTATTTTTGTCCTTTATCCTTATAATTTTATTTAAGTTAGAAGACTGAGGCTCCTTGATTTTTAAAAATATTTTTGTGGATTTTGGAATTTAAAAGATAAATTTTATCTTTAATTTTAATCAATTTGTTTTCGGTGATAGCATCATATTTAAGAACTAACTTATAGCAAAAGAGTGTTTTATCACTATTTATGCACGAAAGGCGGTTATACGTCGGATTCAATAATCTCACGAGGGCGCAGTCCGAGTGAAATTACTTGTACGACGTATTACCGCTCGAGTGTATAAATAGTGTTAAAACACGGCTTTGCTATGAATTATTTAGATTCTAATATGCCCTTAATGTAAAACAGTAGATAAAATACAGTAGCGCTCTTTCTTGGTCGCAAAAAAAACAAAACATTGACGTCACCGCACGTTAACGTGACGTCATTCTAACGTAAGAGTGTTTTAACAGAGAAAAGCATATTAGAATTCTCCTTGTTACATGTAAGACCTTGTAGATAAGCTGAATCATTTTAAATATAGATCAAGAGTTAATGGTCTGGGTTTTGTGCATGTCATAATGTCTCATTCGGGAAACATTTGAACCAAGCAATATTAAAGTCCCTTAATTAATACAGTTGTGAACTGAACAGAAACAAAAACTTACTAAACATTCACCAACAAAAGTGAACTTGACCTCTGAGCTAGTGCTCTGTGTTTTGTGCATGACATTTCGTTACGTTAGGAGAAAACATTATTCTCAAATAATATTAAATTTCCTTGATGGATGACAGAGTTATGAACTGGACAGGATAAAAGCCCTAATGACTGACCTGGAAGTGTGACATTGGCCTTTGAATAAGAGGCCAGGGTGTTAGGCGTGCCACATCGTCTGTATATGGGGAACACTTGTATCAAGTAATATTGTAATCCCAAAATGGATGGCAAAGTTCTGGACAGCACACGAAACAGATCCTATTAATACCAAGTTTACATCTTACCTCTAAGTGTGACCTTGACCTTTATGCCAGGGATCTATGTGTTGCATACGGCAAACTACCTAATTATTGGAAACATCTGTGCCAAGTTATATAAAATTCCATTAAAGGTATGGGCTAGATATAAAAGCAAAAGCTGTCACAGGCGGCAGCATGCTCAACTATTTCAATGCTAGAAAGTGAAATAGGTCACACAAATAGAACTATCATATGAGTATCTAATGATTCAAATATAGAGGACGATATTACACAATAGTTTAAGTCTATGTCAAATGTATTTAAGAAATAATTTATAGCAAAGGAGTGTTTTATCACTATTTATGCACGATGGGCGGTTATACGTAGGACGTAATAATATCACGAGGGCGTAGTCCGAGTGAAATTATTTGTACGACGTATCACCGCCCACCTCAAATTCATGTTTGCTTAGTTCTTTCCATTGCTTTCTCATATAGGGCAAGCCCGTTATTGTTCCTTCTCAAGAGAAGGAACACTTATGGTGAACATGTCACACTTGACTGAGCATGTAATGGATACAAGGGTATCGTCAAAGGAATCCGATTTCCCGTAGGGCGCCGCCATCTTGGACTCATGCATATTCATTACAGACAGCCTCTAGCCCAATATGTGTTTACGCATAATCAATCTTTATTCCAGTCTTTAAATAGTGCAATACAACTACATAAAATAACAGAACAAGAAGACACAATAATAAAGTTTAAATCATGTAACTCCTCGATTGAATATATCATAGTAAAGAATAGAGATTAATGAAATGAATATGCATCATCTAAAAATAGACTCCCGCCAAAAAAATACGTAATAAAATTCCTGGTCACGTGATTCCTTTAGCTTCTAACGTTTCAAATTTGCAAGTCATTTCTTTTGCGTACTTTTTTACTTCCTGATTTGTTTTACGAATGTACGAAATTTCTTTGTGTTGAGTGTGCGGGTACTCGCTGGTGTAATCGCGTGATGAAAATATCCGGAAGTGAAATACAGACTGCAAGACAAATGCTTCCAATAGCATAATGTGTACTGCACTTGCTTATATTAAAAAAAAACAGCTTTGGGTTATGATAAAACTGTTAATACTTAGATTAGTTCTTAAATAGATCTAATTAAGTTTGCACAAAAAATGACAAAACATATTTTTCTCATTGCATTATTAAACATTTGTAACATTATGCTAAAACAATATCCCTTAAAAAGAATATTTTATATGTGCTAGAAGGAACCTTTTGGTAAGCTAAATCTTGTTTTATCTTGGGACCATACGCCGCTTTTCATTGAGTTACACACTGGTTCAATGCACCGCCGTATGAACACATCTACGGATATCTCTAAATTATTTGTGGTATCATGGTAAATGTTGAGTTCTGCTCAACCCGGGGCATATGGGCGTAGGCGGTATTATGCATTTTCACCACCGTCATGGGCAGGCTCAGTCAGACCTAGCTTGTAACATTTTCATTTTATCATGATGAGTGACCTGTGAAATTTTACTTTTACTAGCAAGTTTTCCAGAGTTATGTACTTTGTATCATATAATGTTGGTAATGAAGTGGAACGACTTAAGTCTGAATCAAATCTGTGTATTAACGGAGATGAAATATTCGAAAATAATTGTTCAACCTTGCGACAATTCATGTGATTAATACATGTATTTTAAAATCCCATGTACCTCTTTTGTGAACCGGGAATGAAAAAACATATGACGTCATAAATAAAGGCACTTTCTAACCAAAACTACAAGGTTTATTGTCCGTGCGACACCCACTTCTTTATACTTATGGAAATGGATACAGTATATAATCGACGGACACGTTCATTTTACGTCATTTAATCACGAAATTATAGCAGAGATGAATTCGACTATTTAAGACTCTATGAAATTGTTCAGCATGATTTGACAGCCAGTTCAGCTTGAAGACATATTAAGACAAAAATTATTTTTATGAACAGAAATTAGAAAATTTATAATTTTGGGTAACATATGTCTAACTGGCGGAAGTTCGTTGGATCAGGTGGAAGTTGCAATCAATCAAAATTTCAATTTGAGCCCAGGTATGATTCTAGAGGTGATATAGATAGCTATGTGGAACACTAGTTTTCGGGCTATGAACTTTATATGCCTTTTTTACATACTACTTTTCATCATCATTTATGTTTGTTAACGCAAATTGTCTCTCCTTCTAAATGCAAATTTATGAAAATGAATGATAGGATTCAGGTGCATATTTTGCATAAAGTACATCTATTAAATAAGTTATCATAAAAGACTGTATCAAGTTTCTTATAATTAGAACTGAAAGATATTTTCCCTTTGTTATCTGATTAAGTTCCAAATTGTGTACCTTGAACTTTAGTCTTGATAGTAGAATTTCGTTTTTGACTCCATAAATATTTTCCATCATAGTATTGACTTCTTGCTTCTATATGAACTGTGTAAATGTATCCGTCCTTCAGTGTAGAGTGACTGATCACAGCAGTTCTTGATGTACTTAATGTAGAAGCGACCTCCGTGATACCATCTATCAATTTTACTCTATATTGAGTGGTCACGCCGACTGATGTCCCCCATCTGATTGTTATACTGTTATCCCAGGCATCCAAGTCATTGAGTGTGCTTGTAACTGTTCCTGGTTTACTTGGTTCTGGAAACAAGAAAAGAAATAGTTTGTTTATGCACTATTTAAAATTGAAAAAAATAAACACTTTAAGTCTTTAGCCTCATTTCAAGCTAACATTTAAAGGGGCATATTCAACTTTTCACTATGGATATGTTTAAAAAGAATTTAGTTAAAACATAAGCTGTCGAAAAATTCAAAATCGGACTACAATCAAACGATACGCAAATCCAGATTATCATCAATGTAATGAAATGGGAAGGGCCTTAACTTGTCTTGCAGAGTGAAATATTCCAATTAAAACCCAATGTGCACAACTGCTCATATTAAATAACATTACATAACATTTCGTGACACTAGGTCAAATACTTTTTGAGATATATGCATTTAAGTCCCAAATGCATATTTTCTTACTAAGTAAAAGCCCACATGTGTTAACAGAGATACTAACTTTCATACAACAGGAGGGCCACGATGGCCTTAGATCGCTTATCTGAATTTCACATATTATTTGAAAAAAAAATTAGATGGTCACGCATGGAAAATATATGTGAAATTATTTTTTAAATTAGGCAGATATTTCCTGACAAGACTTTTTAATGTATCCACTATATGCATATAGGAAATACTATATACATATGTGAAAAAGAGACCACCTCCTCTGGTGGCCATGTTTTGGACAAACTGGATTTATTTTAACAAACTTGGTGCATGACCACCGAAGTAACAGTTCTGTGATATTCTTTAAAGTAAATGTAAATCTCATAGAAATAAACATTCGGACTATGTTTTACGTGAATCAGGCATACGATTTCAATAGCTTGTCCTACTGACCCAGGTTTTTAATCAAGTGGACAAGTTATAATTTATTCTATATTTTATTCATGCAAACATTCTGACAAAGTAAAATATGTGGCCTCTAGAGGGTTAAAAATGTTTTTCTATGATCTGACCAAGTGACATAGTCTTGTCCTCAGGATATTGTTCTATACATTCGTATTACATGGAGACAAACATTCCAACAATAACTTATGATAACCAGAGATAGATTTTTATGAAAAAGTATGTCTGCCATCACTAACCAAGCAAATTTTGTAAAATGCAGCAAATTAAGTGCCATAACTACAGTCAATATAATAGAGCCATAATATTACAACAATAGACATCACAGAAATTGGGACATATTACTACTTTGAAGTTTGGTTGAATTTAAACCAGTGTTATAGTAGAAAAAATCAAACAATCTCACAAATGAAGAGTCATGACTCTGCTGAATACTATTTAAACAGAATATGTAGATAATATGAACGACTATGCTTCTCACTGATCACTTGTAAGGTGTGGTGAAAGTTAGTCTAATTGTCTAAAGCAAGTAGTGTGAACACTATTAAATATGGCAAAGCAAGTGCCATAACTCTAAATCACTAAACTACATAATAATATAAACCAGGCTTGGCAATGATAACGGCCTCATTTGGATATCTGCCTAAGGGGTAAGAGAAGGTGCCAACATATCATAAAATTTGAAAAAAAAGTCATAACTCCTCTGAAGATCACTTAACCGAACCAAGATTGTCACAGTGATATGCATCGTAAGAATTGGCTCTGATCACTCCTCTAGGGTTTGGTGCAAATATTCCCTATTATATAGGAGAGGTTTGGCTATTAGTAAAATATCATGAAATATTAAATATCATATGCCATAACTCTGCTAAAAACACCGAAACAGAATATGCCCGTGATATGCATAACTGTTTGGCAATGACGACTCTTATTAGGTGAAATTTCACCATAACATGCGGATAATATAAACAACTAGGCTTAGCACTACTGAGCAAGCCTGTACATTTTGGTGGAAAGCAGCACAGTAATAAAAGAGGAGGGGCCTTAACACCGTAAAATTTAATAAATCAATGGCAATAACTCCACTAAAATACAACTAGAACATGCCGATGACATGCAAAACTAGGCTTGACATTGATTACTCTTGTGAAGTCGGATGTAAATCCGCCTGGTAGTGTTAGATAAGATTTGTAGACACACATTGTGACAGAAAACACCTTACAAGTAAGTCTCTCCAACTATATGTGGGAGGCATTATTATCACTGTGATGATATATTTGCGCACTGTAGAAAAACTAGTAGAAAACACTTTAACAAACATGAGTAAGTAAAGTAAAGAATTGCAAAAAGCTTTGTACACTAGACAATGCTTGCATCTGAGGCATTTTAAATACATTAAGTATAAACTTGGAAGTTATGGTAAAAATCTTTTATAAACCATTACTAGTATTTCATGTCTACATAAAATAGATGGCCCTATACCTGCTGCTTGATTTTTCTTGGAAGATGTTGATCTTGTTGAACCGGGTTGAGTTGCTGCGTTCTTTGAAATAACTTTAACTTCATATGTTCTTCCAGGTGTTAAGCCTGTAAGTGTTTGTGGCGATGCTGATGATACATTTCTTGAATTTATGCCGTCACTGGCACCAGTAGGTCTCCATTCAACTGTATATCCACTTATATAAATGTCTTTAGCAACTGGTGGTGTCCAAGATACCATAAACTGAGTTGTTTGAATACTTGAAAATGTTATCCCAATAACCTGGAGTTGTTCAACTGAAATCATGATTGAAATTAGAATGACAGGGACATGCCTAGATAGAATGAATATCACTATATCAACTTTTAACCAGAGGACAATTGAGAGAAAAATATGAAATAATTCAAATGTATGGAATAGCATTAGTGCCAGGTGCATGTTTTGTTTTAATCAATTTGCATTTTCTGACTTCATTCCTTAACCTGTCTATTTACGCAAGTTACAATTTCGAGTTACTAACTCAAGTTTTCGATTTGGTATGTTGCTTCCTTGTACAGAACTTTGGATGTATGTCCATCGGACCAAGACAATAACGGTTAATGAGCTAACTTCTCCTTTATTAGCGCTTAGACAGTAAAATGTTAAGTGGATACATCAACCCGCACACACATGTATGGTACCTAGCATTGAGGGACTTGAACATTTGCTTAGATACATCAATGTATGTCCATGCTATAAAACGAAAACATGCAGAGGTATAATTTCCGGTGGTAGATATTCGAACCTAATCAAAAACTTTCTAAAAATGGCCAACATAGTAAAATATTCCAACACTACCTGGTCACCTTCTGTGACCTCTCTTCAGAAGTTAGAGCTACCAAGGCATCCGGTCTAGGACAAAAATGCTAGCAAGGACTTAAAGCTTCTCGCTCATTAAGGATACGTCTTTCATTATAATTCTTTTACATATGCGCTCAAACTTCAAGATTTATTTGATTACATCTGCGGATGTCTCTAAATTGCTTTTTGTACTTTTAGCATGTGTAAATGTTGAGTTCTGCTCAACCCGGGGCTAGAGGGCGTGGGCGATAGCATGCATTTCCACTAAAATCCATGAACAGGCTCAATCAAACCGAGCCTGCAACATTTTCGTTTTTGTCGTGTTGAGCGACCTGTGAAGTTTCCACTTTTTTCTATTTTAAATATTGTTTAAGAACGAGCGAACACTGCCCATCTTCTTAAATGACCCTCTGGGCCTACTCATTTGCAACACAATCTAAACCAAAATTTGTACATTTACTTATGCTATGATAGTTAGTAGAATATAACATTGTGGGAGTAAGAGTGAGGTTGGGTGCGCACCATAAACCGGTTTAAGCTCCCCTGTGGTGTTTTTGCCACTGACCGTTCCAAGGCGGTGCCCCACTGTGTTCCTGTAAATTGTTTGTTCATTTTGTCCTCGTTTGTTGGCTTTGTATGCGATTGTGTGTATGTATGTTTGCGTTTTTGGTACGTGGCATTCCCTGTTTGAAATTTGTCGAAAGTCGAAATGCTGAGCAACTAAGTTAAAATTTCAAACTACCTTAATTTCTTGTACATGTAATTCCTAGTTTAAAAATATTACACATATGGTACTAATGCTCTGTCGCAAAAATGAAATATCGTTTCATATAATTATATATTCAACTTAGTTTTAGACTATAAATTAGGCAAGTATGTGGTGTCGATGTACTTCGCTACGGCGATGGCTCGCTGTGGTTAAATGTGAATGGCACATTGTGTCAAATCAATTTATATATTAAGCTTTCTTACACCTCAAAATAGTAGCAACGCGTTTTGGTAGTCACCACCAAAATTCGGCCAAGTTTTGGTAGCGACAAAATGCTTTGCAAGGGTACACATGATGTGTTAAGGATCATGGAATGGAACGTATTTTGGTAGTTTTTTTTCTACATAAGGGGCTGTGCTCATTTTTACATTATGCACAAAAGGGAGAGATAAAAGGAGGGAACGTCTTCTATAAAAATGGTGAGGAGGGGGTTCGGAGCAATAACATTGTGTTGATTTGTTGTTTTTTATTTGCTCTTGTATAATAATATTGTGTTGTTTTGTTGTTTTAATGTGCTAGTGTTGTCGAGGGATAGTCCACCGAGATATTTAAAGCACGAAAATGTTGAATTCTGTAAAACGAAGTATAAATGTGAGGATTGCATGTGGATCCTCCACCTAGATACTTTTTAAAACATTCCACATAAACATAAATGGTGAATTCTATGCATGTTTTTTGGCGGTCTTAGATAAATATTTCCGGCAAAAAAGAGTTTTTCTCTTTAGAGGTGAAGAGTTTCGAGAGTCCACCACAGATATCTTTGAAACACAACATAAAAGAATGGTAAAATGTGGACGTTGGCTTATTCGAATAATTTTCCAAAAACTAAGTTCTCCGTCCTTAGATTTAGATTTTGCTGTACACACTGACTAGATGAAAATACGAGAAAGTTATGTCCGGTATACAAAAATACGAGTACCTGATATTTACTCGACCAATCTCGATAACTCATTATTATCGATACCGTTTTACGTTGGATGTGTAGGCATCCAACGCATTTTGTTACTACATTTTTGTAAACTACCAAATTGCTTTGAGTGTTACGCATTTTGGTAGTGACTACGAGCGACCGAATTTAGGTTGTGACTATTTTGAGGTGCAACAAAGCTTTCTATCGTCATGTTTACATGGGGTACAGACGAGAGATG
This sequence comes from Mercenaria mercenaria, assembly GCF_021730395.1. NCBI lineage: Eukaryota > Metazoa > Mollusca > Bivalvia > Venerida > Veneridae > Mercenaria > Mercenaria mercenaria. The sequence continues at coordinate 11,678 of NW_026463503.1, forward strand.
TAATTGAGAAAAGAAGGGTGTAATATATGAACTTTTAATTGCAGTATCTAATTAACATTACGTATATTAAAATATCAGCTCAAAATGGTGCAGAAAATAAAGTTTGTATTGGTAATACGCATTTAAACTGTGCCTAGCTTTACACGTATTAGGTTGGTACAATTTTAAACGAATCCAACAATACGATTTATGCACACAACTATGTAAATTGTTTTTAAAACTATGAAGAAACTGTTCATATTTACAAATATGAATTTTAAACACAGCCTTTTTACCGAACATCAGAAATAAGTACTGTTGGATTTCTTTGCATTTTTATATACCTCCATATCTTTATGCCAGAAAAACATTAATTTGGAAAGTTCAGCAAGTGTCGGAAACAAATTATAATTAGATAAAATTCGTTAATGTCTGATCCACTTCCTGATAAAACGTAAACAGAATCTGAGCGGTAGGTAACTGAATTGAATATGTCTTGAGTAATGTAACTTTGACCTTGATGGAAACCAGTCTCAGTCTCAAGGTCGCAGTGACATTGACATTTGATCTACTTACTCCTAAAACAATAGACGTAGGTGTTCTTTTGACCAAAAGCAATAAGGCTATTACGTTTGACTGCACGAAGCCACAATATTCTCCAATTATTGATCGAAAAAAAAATAGATCACAGGCAACAATCCTATTCAACCTGTCAGTCATTTGTCAAAATATTTTGCCAAAATATTCTCTAACTATTGTTCGAAAATCAATTTCAGTCTGAAATTCACTGTTCCCTCGACCTTTTTCCTACTGGCCCCTTAACTAATAGTGTTATGTACATGTACTCATTCTATGAGGTCCGACATATGTATGTTAAAGGAGTTTCCTGTTATTGATCAGATAACTTTTAACTGTGACATTGACCTTCATCCAAAATAATAGTGGTTATTAACACAATACAAACTCTAATCCTGAAAAGAGTGACGACAGCAGTGTTGTTAATGAATGGAAACCGTTTTCAGTATAATGTTGGGTAAAAAGTTATCCAGTTATCGATAAGAAACGATTTTCATTCACAAAGTCACACTAACATTCACAGACTGACCCTGAGACAATAACGGTCATCTACTGGCCATAGATAGACATATTTTGACATTTGACCACTGTAGTTTAAACATTTCAGTAGTGAATAAAATAAGGTTTCTAAGCCAATCTGACCTAATTTAACCTTTAATCCTTGGTCCGAACCAACTAATGCTGGACAATTTAAAACCCACAGGTTTTTAACTTTACTTTCGTTTTCCCGTATTTTCGGAAAACCCGGTTATAAATAACTGACATATTTACTTTACTTTCGTTTTCTTGTATTTTCGGAAAACCTGGTTATAAATAACTAACATATTTACTTTACTTTCGTTTTATCATATTTTCGGAAAATCTGGTTATAAATAACTGACGTATTTTCTGAAAATGTTATATGGGATTTACGAGACATTTTCTGAAAAATGGTCGTAGACCTGTTAAAAGATTTGATGGAATTAACAACCCATTTAAAAGATAATTACAAAGACGATTTTGTATGCCAAGAATGGGCTACAACATTCAGTTCAAAATATTACAAGAAATTGGTTGATACATGTAAGCCAACAAAGCGACAAACAAGGAGTACGTTAAAAGAAAAGCTTAAAGAAGAAATTACGAAATCATTCGGACAAGAGGAGGTTTTAGAAAATTTTAATGTGGATATTTCAAGCGAGGACAAATGTGTTGAAAGCATTAGAAATTTAGACAAGCAGATATACAGAAACAAACGGAATATTGTTTATTGTACACATCAGATTGGATTTATTATTAAAAATTTAAAATCAGTTTGCCCAAAAGATTGTAATTTGGGACTTTATCTTCATCTCAGAGGTGTACCTTACACAGATTCCTACTGTCGAAACCTGGCTTTAGTTTATGAATTAATTGAGAAACATAAGAATTTATTGAAGTGTGCATTAAACACTGGAACTTTAATCAAAAACAGGAAATTAATCGAAGAAATATGTACAGAGTTGAATTGGTAACAAAATCAGCTTTTAACAGTAGGAAAATCTATGTAAGGATTCCATGTATAATGTTCACATTTATTTATAGTAACGTTTACACTGTAAACGCACGTCACTTCCGTTCAAGTATTTTTAACATTAGTGGAATTTCCATGTACAATGTTCACATTTATTTATAGTAACGTTTACACTGTAAACGCACGTCACTTCCGTATACCATGTTCAATTTTATTTTTAACATTAGTGGAATTTCTATATATCTATACTTTTATTTATAGTAACGTTTACACTGTAAACGCACGTCACTTCCGTATACCATGTTCAATTTTATTTTTACCATTAGTGGAATTTCTATATATCTATACTTTTATTTATAGTAACGTTTACACTGTAAACGCACGTCACTTCCGTTTAATTTTATTTTTAACATTAGTGGAATTTCTATATATCTATACTTTTATTTATAGTAACGTTTACACTGTAAACGCACGTCACTTCCGTTCAAGTTTATTTTTATATATCTATACTTCTATTTATAGCAACGTTTACAATGTAAACGCACGTCACTTCCGTATACGCTTTTGGGAGTAGTATGGAATATAACGCTTATGATACATTTTTGTTAGTAGTAAAGAATATTACGTTCTTGATACATTTTAACTCATTTTATTAAAATAATTTATAATTGTTTGTTCATTTACTCTTTGATTGTTAACTTTTAGTATTTTATACAATAAATCATAAATGTTTATACCATCTTGTAACATTTTAATGAAAAATAAACAATAATAACCACAGAGTGTACTTGTTTTGTCTTGATATTGTATGTTGTTATACTTGATTCCAGGTATATATCTAAATACTTCCTTTGGTGGAGGAAGTCCAAATGGATCGAAGTACATATTATTTAAGTAACAAACCCAATGTGTTCCAGGTCCAGCAGAGTCGTCCAAATTTATAATTCCACACACGTCCTTTACTTTTAATTTTAATAAATTTAATAAATTATTTCTACTAAATACACCCCTAAAAGTTTTAATTTTTAATTGTTTTACCCATTGTTCAATTTCAAAGTTAGAAATTGGTTTGTTTATAAATTTAATTTTTTTTTACTATAGGAATTCGTCTGTAAGGTCTCCTCTGAGAATCAATCTGTATACCCTGGCCATGTCCCTTACCACTTAACAAAGATGTAATCAAAGGTATTCCTAGACTAGCAGCCAACATGCCTAAAAAACCGCCATTTTGTTTCTGTTTTTGTGTTAATTTAATCACTCCAGATCCTACTAGTTGCTTTCTTTGATTAGGTGTAAGATATGGCGATATTATATTTCTCTTATCATTAGCTACTGAAATCATACCATTTCCAAGTATTTTACTAACACCAGTACTGGCCAGCCCAGACAAAGCACCGATGCCTAGAGGGGCTAATATTTTTGGAACTATTTTCGCTGCCATTGGAAGAATTGTTTTTCCTAACAAACCAGCCAAAGCTCCTAAAAATCCGCCATTTTGACCTTGACTGGACATTTGTTTTTTTGAAATTTTAATTTCTAATCCCTTCTTATTTGCAACAGCTTTTTTAATTTGATTAATTTGCGTTTTTGTTAAAAGTAAAGGGAAGTTTCCACGTAATTGTTCATGTTTTAATCTAAAAGTATGTGGAATTTTATTATTATAAGCTTGGGCTAAATTTTTCTTTTGTCCATCTGTTAGGTTAACTTTATATTCAATATAATTTGATGTCATTATATATTAAATTTATAAAATTTAGTTTTATATTTAAAATTTATTTATTTAAACAATAACAAGTTCATTTCCAATAGTATTTATTTCAACTGTTTCTTCATACAATACAATTGCGTAAACACGAATATTATCTGCCGGTGGAATATTTAATTTAGCTGTTAATGTAATATGCTTAGGATCTTCTGTTATTACTTCCTTTTTATATTCCAAGTTAAAATGAACAAATCCAAATAAACTATAAAAGTTTAATATATTTAGCAGACTTCCAGTAGTCTTATTATTTTGTTTATAATAATAATTAATTACATCATCGTATATTCTTGATATACTTGTGTATTCTGTTTCTGGATAAAAAACACCATTACCAACTTCAAGACGACAGGAGCTCAAAGTGCAATTTTTATTTGCTGCATTAACTTTAAATGTATCTAATAAATGTGGGTTATGTTCTTGTGAATTACTTTTATCAGGTCGTTGTAAATAAACAAATACATGTTGTGGTTTTGTTATACCAGCTGTTATTCTAAAGGTTATACTATTTTGTTGTGTATCAATTGATTGTGTCACCATTTCCCGAAGGTATGACCACCTTGCTTTTGTATGTCTTTCAACAATTAGATTAAGTCCAAATTCATTAAAAATCAAACGTGGAACCCATAGAATTAATTTTGTTACAATTACTCTACCAGCATCAGCAGCATTAGCTCTAAAAATTAATTCATCATCATCTGTCAGCTGCAGTGTTATTTGAATTTGACTTGGAGGTATAATATTAGTTTCTAAACCCTGAAAAATGAATATTATTTAATGGAATTTTAGCATTTACCTCATTACCACCTTGGATTGATAACTTCCTAGAAGCAAAACCACTATTATAATTGTCATATTTTTTCTACTTTCAGCAACATCAGTAGTATCTAAATAAATAAATTCATTTGTTCCAGTTGTTTTTGCAAAAATCATTGGATAGTTCAACTAAATTTTTTACATTTATTACCTTGTATAAATTATTACAATCATATAACAATTTTTTCCATTTTTTTAACCACTAACTGATCAATTATTGAAGCTGCATTATTAATTAGAGCAATTTGATCTCCATCAGCATAATTATTACCGTTAGCAAGCTTATTTACTTTAAAACTTACTTCAAAATAAGCATTAAACCAATCAAAATATGAGCTTCTATCATTAATTGTAAAGTGATATCCGTTTTCTTGTTGCTTAACATTATTTCCCAAGACAGATATTAAAGCTGTATCTAATTGAATAGGAGTTAATTCATATCTTTCACAATATTGTTTTGTTCTAAACATGTATATATTATATATTATTTTATTTTTTATAAATTAATCTGTTAATACGTTTACGCTGAGTTGAAGTTCCAGATCCTGACAATATTCTATTTAATTTTATATTAATATCCTCCTCCTCATCATTATTATTTTTACTGTTATTCTTTTCTTTTAATTCCTTGGCAATTAAATTACCAACTGCCGGAGCAGGTTTCTTTTTAAATTTTTCAACAATTTTATTAGCAGCTAAATTTCCAACTTCTGTTCCAACCTTTTTGTTCCACTTCAAGTGCTGCTTTTCCTGCTGTTTCCAAAGCTTTTTTTCCAGCTGTGCTAATTGAAGATGCAACTCCACTTGAAAACAATTTCGTTAAAGTGTCAAAGATACCTGTTCCGCGTATAATTTCTTCTTCGGTCTGAGCATCAACATAAATAAATATTCCTTTATTTTTGTCATAAACTTTTTTGTACATTATATAAAACTAAAATTTATATTTCTTTTAAAATTAGTGTAAAACTTGTTTCAACCTCATTAAAAATAATTATTCTACCAAATACATCCGTAATATATATTCTAATTGAATATATAATATATTTATTAATTTCAGAATATCCAACTCTTTGTGGTTCTTTTGTAAATGGATAAGCTCTTGTTAAATCTGCAGTACTTAAAGCATAGATAATATCACTGAAATTACCATCAACAAGTGAATTATCAATAAGATCGCAATGAATGTAAATTGTATCCACAGAGTTAGTGTTATTTGGTGTTGTAGTTCCCCATTCAGTATTTTTCAATTCTTTTTTCTCAAATCCAAGCAATGTATGAAAATTTGACATTCTTAAATCCAGCATAAAATTATCTTTAATTGAAATCAAAATCTTAAAACTACTTAAATCAAATTCCAAACTTATTGGAGCAATGTCTGATTTATCAAATTCATAATCACCATTACTTATTAATGTTTCCCTAATATAATTATTAATATCTGTGTAACTGTAAGAACCATTTGTAAATATGATATCTTTCCAATCCTCACCCTTACCATTATTGTAACGAATTATTTTATTGTCATATTCATCACTAATATTATGCCAAGAATAGGTCATAGTGTTAATACTGTCCAAACCAACAACATAAGTTTTATTTTTATCTAAAATTAAAGAACGACTAAATCTGATTGTAAAATCACTCGGAGTATTTTTGTTAGTATCTTTAACTATTTCAGAACTTAATACTATTTTTGTTCCATTTATATATAATTAAAATTTAAATTCAAGAAAAATAATTTTTATATAACATTTCATGTTCTTTTGGTAAGAGTGAATTCATTTTTAATAGTTTATCAATTATGCTAATACCTTCATTTTTTAGTTCTTCATTATTATTTCCAGCATTAATTGAACCACAAATTAACTCCAAGTCATTAACCAATTCTTCCGGATTACATGGACAAACGTCATAACCTTGTCCTCTAATACTTTTTTAAACTTCATAGATCTTTTATTGATAGGTAATCCTGATTTTTCTGTTAATTCTTTAAAATATTTTTCTAGAATGAATTGAATGTTTTTTATTATTGTTATATTTTTATTAATCAAATCAATCAAATCATTATCTACTTTAGTGTTTATTACTTCTTTTCCAGTTATCTATCTTTAGCAATTAATTTGTTTTGACCATAAAGTTATTAAGATTCAATAATTAAATTTCCAGATTGACCATTTGGTGAAACTTTATATGGGTTATGATATCTTATTCCCTTTCCCATATATTTTCCAGATTTTAGAATATTTCTAATAGTTTCTCTATATTTTTTTTAAATTATCCGACTCAGCTATAATTGCTTCCTTTTGCTTTAGATCAAGATCTGTTTTGTTTTTCTTTCTAGTTATTGCACCAGATTCATTACCCAATTGTTTAATACCTTTGATGCCTTTCTATGAATTTTTCTACTCCTTCTCTAGTCATTTTTTTATCAGGATTTTCAGACTTGCTGTGAAAAAATTCAAACACTTCTTGTGGTGTATTATATTTTTCACCTAAAAGTGTTAAATCAATTTCTTTATAAAATCAAAATGTAAATTCTTTTGGTCTTGCTCCAATTCTTCTGATTTTTCAGTTGTATCATCAGTTGTTTCAGTTATTCCCATCTTTTCTCTTCCATAATCTTCTAATTCTTTTAATTTATCTCCTGGTATCCATCTAACAGGTTTATCTCCCCAATCTACTGGTATATATTCTTGTTGTCTTTTAGATTTTTCAACTTTTCCAGGAGACCCTGTAATTGGTTGTGGTTCTTGGAATAGCTGTGGTAAACCCTGGTATGTTTGTATGTCTTTCATTTCATCACCCAAGTGACTCTAATTGTTGTTTTATTCCAGGTAATGCTTTTAACTGACTTGATTATTTTTCTTTTGACTTTCTATTCCTTCAGTAATTGGCTTTTAAATTTCAGTGTACAAAATCCCGATTTGTAGCTTTCTTAATTTTTTCTCTCATTATTTCTTCTCTAAGAGCTCTCATCTTTTGCCCCCACTAAGTTTTTTCTTATTCTTATTTCATTAAGTTTTGATTGCATTTATATAATAATGTAAAGATAATGTAAAATAATGTAAAATAATGTAATATAATGTAAGATAATGTATTATTATTATATAAATGGAAATTCCAAATTATGATACTAAAAGTGATAAATCTAATAACTTAAACAACATTATCCTTTTATGCCAGATTCATGTTTTAGAATGTTAATATGTGGATCTTCTGGATCTGGAAAACAAATACATTAATGCATATACTTCGAAAACCTCTTATATATTATGATAAATTATACCTATATGCTAAAAACTTAGAACAATCTAAATATCAAGATTTAATTAACCACTTAAGCCAAATTGCAAAAACAATTAAGTAGATCCAAATGAAATAACTTGAATATTCGGCTGATTCCAATCAAATTGAACCTTGTGAGAATCTTGAATCAGAAAAACAAAAAGTAGTAATATTTGATGATTTTTGTATGTGAAGATAAAAAGGTTCAGAATGAAATAACAAAATACTTATTCAAGGACGTCACAAAAAACTGTTGTGTTATTTATTTGAGTCAGTCTTACTATAAAACACCAAAAGATATCCGTATTAACTGTTCACATTATATTTTATTTGAAAGTCCAGGTAAACGAGAAAATTATATGATTTGTAATGAAACAAAATATTAACCCTAAATCTTTTGCTAATGACAAAAATCAAAAATAAAGATTTCTTATATATTGACAAACCAAGGAAGTTTTTTAGAAAAAAACTTTACAGGAATTATATAGATGGGAGTTTTTAATAATATAGAACAAATAAGTGAACCTGACAGTATAAGTAAAGTTAAATTTGATATTGATTTAAGTGATTATGCTACTAAAAAACAATTCAAAAAACTTAAAAAGGAAACGGAATCATATCTTCACAGAAATAAGGAACTTGATAACACAATGAACAGAGCATTAGATATGGGAGGTAATGAAATAATCAACCTAGGAGATCCAGATAAACCCAACGATGCAGTTTCAAGACGATTTATGTTTAAAAAAGTTCAAAGTGTAATAGATAACTATAATCTTGAAGATATTAAAAGTATAAAACAGACACTAGAAGCACAAGTAAAGAATATGAAGAATTAACAAAAAATTTTAAAAGAATTCATTATTAATAGTTCAATTACAAGATAAAATTGAAAAAGAAATGAAAGTTATGGTTGATTCTATTAAAGAACTTGAAGAGAAATCTGATTTGACAGATGAAAACATAAAAGAAGTATTTCGGGTCAATTTAAACATTTTATTCACTCAAATACAAGAATTAAAAGATAGTATGATTAAACATGAAGAATTAAAAGACAAGATTATTGAAGCTGAGAAAAAGTTACAAAATATGTATCAGTTAGAAATCAAAACAGAAGTAAATAAACTAAATACTGAAATGGTAAAAGGGAATCAAGATTTACTTGATACATTTTCAAATAAACTTGCAGAATATAAATCTGAATTGGAAAAGGCAGCTTCACAAAGAGGTGATGATCATGACACAGCATTAGATAACCTTAAAAAAGAGCTCAATTCTAAAATAGATGACTTTAAAAAACAACTTCGAATTTGGATTAGTACTGTTGGGCAACCGTCATAATTAAAGTATGCAGACTTAAGTAATATTACAAAAAAATTACAAGAAGATATTAATGAATTAATGCTAAAGTTGAAAAACATAAAAATGAACTGGACTTTGTGGTTGAAAAATCAGTTAAACAAGGAGAATCAATTACTGCTAATGCTAAAGCAATTAACACAATTAATGACCAGCTAGAAAATTTTAAGAAACAACTTCGGAACTTGATTAGTACTGTTGACACACGCCACAATTTAAAGTACGCGGAATTAAGTACACTTACAGAAATCTTAGAAAAAGATATCAGCGAATTTAATGATAAAATTAAAAAAATAATAAATGATCTGGACTCTGTAGTTGAAATATCAACTAAACAAGGAGAATCAATTACTGCTAATACTCAAGAAATTTCTACTAATACCCAAGAAATTACAAAAGTAAAAAATGCTTTTCTAAAACAAGAAACACAATTAGCTAGAACAAAGAATACTCTTGACAATTTATCTGCTTCTGAAGTTGCTACAACAAAACGATTTGATGATTTAGCTGAAATAATTCTTAAACTTAAAAAGAAAGACAGAAAAGATAGAGAAGAATTGGAAAAAGAACTAGAGAAAGTAAGACGTGAAGTGTTTCTTTTTGAATATAACAGCGGTTATAATGAAGGAGAATCCATTGTAGTAGCATATTCATACATAAAATTGAAAAAGTATTTTGATCGCCACGGTGTCTGGATATATTCATTATATGATAATATAATTAATAGTGATGTGGGCTATTTTAGTGCATTTAATTTGGTATCTGGAAATATCGTAGATTATAAAGATTTTATAAACACAAACCAAGAATATAAACTACCTGTACCGGATGTACTATTAAAAAATGTGTCCTCAGTAAAAAAAGCCGGAATTTATATAATAGATATCAGGTTTTTTATAGTGGCGTCCCACCAGTCGACAAAATGCAAAATATCACATTTTCTTTTTAGGTGGTGGCAAGAGGGTTTTACAGGTACATTTCCCGGTGGGAGTGTAAATATAACATCCAAGATCGATGATAGTGGGCCCGAAGCGGGCAGTGTATGTATGTATCAGAAAAAAATCAAAATTTATTTAACAGAAAAGGGCAATGTTTGACATTCATCCTTATGACGATTCATCATCTACAGAAATACCATTATTCTTATGTCGGATAGTTATGTCAAATTCTACATATTGGAGGAATATATAAATTATAAAGTAAGCAAACTTTTGGAGGAATATATAAATTATAAAGAAAGCAATTTTTTGGATTACAACTTTAATTAAAACTTTATTTAATTACTGTGTTTTTATTTAACTGGAATAATTAATATAATGGGAATATTTAATAATATAAATGAAAAAGTAAATAAAATAGAAAAACAAATAATAAGAAAACCTCCATTGTTTCTAACATGTTATACTCAAGATACCGATAGTGGATTATTTCAATGGAAAACTGTAAATGCTAGTCCTGGTTTAGTTCCAAATGGTAATAATGTAAGAATTAATTTTAAGTGCATTTTAATTATTCTTGTTGATGCAATTAAATTAGATAAAGGAGAAGCTAAATTACAACTAAAAAATAAAGAAAATGTAATTCTTCAAAGTTATAATGTAAAAAATAACAGAAAAAATGAATCTATTTCTATTAATTATGCTAATAAATTTAAAATAAATGATGTTATTTATATTGATTCTTTAAACGTTAAAAATATTCAGTTAACAATTTATGGTTCTATAATTTAAGAGTTAATTTAAGAATAAGCTAATGTATCAATACCATTATCAAGAATATATCTTTTATCGTCATAACATGATAAAGATGTTTTATTTATAACATAACTGGAAAGATTGTGTTTATCAGAACGAATAACTTTAAAGGTGTGATTACTTTGGGTTGAATTAAACAAAGTATCTTTGTAATTTTTATGAACTATTGTTTTCTTAACAACAAGTTTTTTAATTCCTTTACATTTTTTAATATTAACTTCATTTTCTAATAAATATGAATACATTTTACTTCTTAATCCGACAAATTCAACAATGGAAATGCCTTAAAAAAGTCCTTTTCAAATGAATTTTTTGCTTTAGATCTTTTTTGAGTATTAAAATCAATATACTTTTTTAACCAAGGACTTTCGTCAAAAGTTAATATTTTATGTATTTTTGTTACTTTTAACCCTAATTGTGTATATAGTTCAAGATTTTTATAATGAACTACATAATTTTGTTTTTTCATTAAAGTTGGAACTAATTTTTTTACATTACTTTTTCCTATTTCAAATTCTTCTTTAATATTTTTACTATAGTCAGAAAGCCATTGATCTGGTATTTTAATTTTTTCAGGAGCTAAAGGATAATCATTATGTACAGTATGTAATTCTTTTGGATATTCAAGATCACATTCAACTATAAAGTTAGTTTTACCTTTTGCAATTAATTTCTTGAATAGTTTTTCGGATATAAATTTAAAGTTTCCAGAGGGCAAAGGTTGACACATGGCCCAACGAAAGGTATTGGCGTCGAGGTACATAATGTATTTGCTGTCAAGTTTAGGATCATAATCTTTCATATATTTATTGTTTGCTTTACTGTATCTGTTTGAAATATAACTTATTCCTCCTCTCAGTCCCTTTTCAATAAAAAGATACATATCAATATCAGTTATTAAATCTAATTTAATTCCAGTCATTTTTAACATTGCATCCCAAGCTAAACCAGGGCTACTAAAATAATGACAAGGATCTAATTTGTAGTACTCTAAACATAATTTTCTAAAATTTTCGAATACATCAGCTAAAAGTAATACGTCAGTTTTTAAATATAGATCATGATATTCTCCCATTGTTTTAATTTTAAATTTATTCCAAACATTTTTAGCATGTTCATATTCGTTGTCAGATATGTGTGTTTCATTTAAAATTGAATAAAAATCTTCTTTAGAAGGTAATTTTGTTTCTTTGAATTTTTTAAATGAATCCATGTAATCATATGGATAAACACCTTTTGTTTTTAATAATTCAACACTTTCACAATTAAATTCAGTTGAAGTGTATTTAAATTCTGGAATATTTTTTACTAGGTTATCCAATGATTGAGACATAAATTGGAATGAATCAATAAAGACCAAGTCGGAAATCATAAATGCCATATATCTTTCCATATTGTTAGGAATAACATTAATTTCTTTTTTGAATTTTCCTATTTGTTGCATAATAAAATGACCGTCATAACCTCTTAAATTATGAAAAATAACAGGAATTTTGTGTGTTAGTCTAAAATTAATATTACATTCTGCGTGAGCACTTCCTCTGAATTTTCCTGTTATATGACAGTGGTCCCGGACCTTTGGTCCGTTTGGAAAACTTTGTTTTTCATCTCGAACAGGATTTTCATTTTCCTTATATTCTTTTTCACAGATATGACAACACTTTTGTTTTTTAAATTCACTTTCATCTTTTTTAGACATTCTTAGTTCTTTGTTAAAGTTAACACTAAATATTTCTTTAAATATTCCTCTTTCTTCAAGCATTTTTTCAATAAACTTATAACTGCATTAGGGCCTCTATAAATCTGGGTTGGTTTAGTATATTTATCGTCATAACAACAAACAACTTTATAGCCGTAACCACAATCTATATGATTTTGATATGGTTCAGTAAATGAAGATTCAGTTGATGGTAAAGCAGTTAAAACTTTTTTAGTTATTGATTCAAAATCAGCATAAATTACAAAAGGTACTGCTAAACCTGTATGATAATTTTTAAATTGTACTTTACTTCCCTCTTTTGGCATTTTTACGCCTTGGGTACCATTAATAGCTAAACAATTTGGAATATGTTCATTTAATATTCTTTCTTGAGAAAAATGTTGCAGACAGCTTTTACAGAAGTGTTTTTTATGTTGATATTTTGTTCTTTGAAACATTAATCTATTAAAGTCTTTTATCCAAACATAATGATGAACCGGGGTCCCTGGTGATTTACAGTCATCATCAGTTATTTTATCATTAGTAATTAGCAACATGTCACAGTGTTCTTCGTATTGGTATTTTGATATGTACAATGGATAAATACCTGCAGGTTCTTCAAAACCAAATATATTAATTTAAAGGTCTTTGGATGCTGCATAAGTGCTTTTATATGTTTTTTCTTCATTAGTATCCCAATTGGTTGCAATAACTTTTTTAGGATTGTTTCGAATATTATTTGGTCTGGGACAATCACATAACCTTTCGGCATTTTCTTCTTCAGTTAATAGACAACCACAGTCCCATTCAAATAAATTATTTTTTAAAAGATAAGGATCTATAACATTTTGTAATTTATCAATAACGTGATTTTTATATTCATCGCTAACTATTCGATTTAACCAATATTTAATAACATTTCTTCTTTTAAGAACGTTTTTATATGAATTTTTGTCTGGATTCATTATTTCTCCTAAAGTGCTAGATAATTTTGGCATAATCATTCTATCTACCTTTCTATTAACCATTTATATATAATATACTTATAGAAAAAAATCTTTAAAAACGCACCTAAAGAAATTATATTGATTTGAGAAATTTGTTTATATTATCTATATCTTTTGAATAAGATTTTAAAGTTATTTTTTCTAAATTGTTATCAACTGTTAAAATTTTAATACCTTCTTGAGACATTCTGTTTAACCATTCTTCGTGTAATTTGTGTAGTTTTTCTAAATAATCTAAACCAACTCTATTTTCTTCCGTTCTGTTTCTTTTTTGAAGTCTTTTAAGAGATATTTCTGGGTTGGTTTTAACATAAACAAATCCATCAATTGGGTTTTTTCCGTATGGTTTTATAATATGATCAGTTAAGAAAAGATTGTATACTGCCCACTCGGGGTCATTTATAACACCGTTGTCGTGATGTTGTTTTGTAAAAACGTTACTGTTAGTTAAATAACAACGTTCAAGGACAGAAACACCATCAAACTGTTTAGCAGAAGATAACATTTTTATATGACTGTTTAAAGTTGTTAGCTGAAAAGGAAATAAATATTTGGAAGGTTCTTGAGCAGCAAGTTCAAAAAGGTTATATGAATTATAATCAGAGTCCATAACATTTTGCCATTCGTGAATTGGTTCTGGAATTATATTAAAATTAGGATTATATTCTTTAATAATATCTAAAAACGTACTTTTTCCTGATGCAATATTACCTTCAACTGATATAATTTTTCTCACTTATATAAAATACTTATAGAAAAAATCTTTAATAATCTTTAATAACCTTTAATAACCTTTAATACAACTCTTCTTCTTTTTTACTTTTATATCCGTTAAGTTTAAATTCCTTCATGTGCATTTCAAGAGGTGTTGAATAATTTTTTTCTTTCTGCATTTCTAATAGTATTGTAAAAATATCCTGAATAACTTTATTTGGATCTTCTTTATTTACTTTTCCGATCCGTGCTTTTGTTATAAGTTGTTTTATTTTGTGATGATGTGTTTTTAAAATAAATTTCTTGTCGTCAAGTTTTAGTCTATTAGTAAATATGGTAATTATTGTTGGAACAGCGCCAGCAACTGCTACAAATATAGGAATAACTGGAACAAGTGCTAATGCAGCTGAGCAACCAAAAATACCTGCTGTAATATATAACCCAGTACTTACTCTCCCACAAAATTTATAACTTTTTCTGTAAGCAGCAGCTAGTTTAGTTAAGTGAATAATTAATTGATCTATTGTTTCTCTTCCATTATTATTAGAAATTAGATTTTTATTACTCATTTATATAATTAATATTAATATTTTTCAATTTAAATTTCTTCCAATTCACTAAACGGTACCAAACCATAGGTTCGTTAACGAATCGAAGATTCGGGAATCCAACTATTAAATTTTTCATTGTAACCTTTCCATTTTACTAAAGCTTGTTTTTTCTTATAGTCTCGTCTGATAACTTTTTCTATTCTAAAAACCTCTTGTGTAGTAGGTAAAAGTTCTTGTTCATAAAATGAACCTTGAATTATTTCATCATTTAAATCTTTAATAGTGTATGTTCTGGGATTTCTATTATTAATTCCATAAATTATAAATATTTCCTCTGTCCAGTTTGGTGTATATCCTTTTTCAAAATGTCTTTTAAGTTTGCTTAAGCGAACTCGATCACCAATTTTAAATTTTGCTTTACTCTTTGGTATCTTTAAATTACCATATAAATTAAAGTAAACAGTACCTTTATTTAAGTTTTTACTGGCTTCGGTTGGTGTCATTTTTATACTAGAATGTTTTGTTTTGTTATATTTATCAACCATATCCTGCAAATTATCTAAATAAGTATAAGTATTATTTGCTGTAAAATATTTCCACATTATTCTTTTTAAACTTCTATTAAATCTTTCAATAACTACAGCCTTTCCTTCATTAAATGTATGGTACATATTAATCTTATATTTATTTAAAAATGATTCAAACTTTTTATTATAAAATTCTTTTCCTTCATCTACCCATAAATTTGTTGGAATCCTGGCAGTCTTCGGGGACTTTCGCTCCTGAATTCTATCTTCAGAAATTATTTTTTCAAATGCTTCAGTAACAGATTCTCCAGTTTTATTCTTTAATGGAATAACCCAAGCATATTTACTAAATATATCAATAACGGTTAACAAGTACTTTACTCCTTTATTATATTTTGAAAAAGCTTGCATGTCAACTAAATCAGCTGACCAAGTATCATCAATATCATGAACAATCACTCTCCGTTTCCTAAATTTTCTTTTAATTGGTTTGTGTAATTCTTCTGCTAAATTCATCGCTCCAGCGGTAGCTTGGTACAGTTATTTCGGGGGTGTACTCTACCCCCTTTCCCGTTTTTTGACTTATGTCCCAGCCCAAGTTTGTATTTCGTTTTAATTATAGGTTTCACAACTAAATGTTTTGCAATCTTTTCCCCAAATGTTTTTGATTTAGTGTTATTTAAGTTTGAAAGCATTTGTTTGTCGCATTTGGCTTTATCAATATTGTTGCCGTAGCAGATATCATGAGTTTTGCATACTGCATCCAGTTCATTGACAGGGGGTCCATTATCTAAAGGATTTCCTGGTCCACAATAATTATATCCTGACAGTGTTAAACCTTTCTTGGGTAATAAAGGTAACATTGCTTTATGAATATCTAAATTACCCCCTGTACATTAAACAAACTTTGATTTCATTTTTCCACAAGACGAACAGGTAGCCATTATCATTTTTCTCCCGTTTTTTGTTGTAACATAATGAGGATTTATATTATCAGTAAATCTTCTTTCTTTCAAACAATATATTTTATTCTGTAAACTCATTATATTATATGTGTTTAAAACTTTTTAGCTGGTTTGAAACTTGTGGGTTTTAAATTGTCCGGCATTGGTTAATCTGTACCAAAGACTAAAGGTTAAATGGGGTCAGATTGGCTTAGAAACCTTATTTTATTCACTACTCATTTCTCTTGTTATCATTAGGAAATCAAATTGACGGACCAACAGACAACTCAGTGGGGAATAAAAACCCGGTTTTAATTTTAATGGAAGAAAAAAAGAAACAACTAAGGAAATAAAATTTATCAAATGAACCTATCTACATCTAAAGCCAAATCATTATGGCAAAAGATCTCCGATACTTAGATCAATTCTTTATTGAATACTGACACCTTGAAATACATTTCAATTGTCTGTGTTGTGCTTGTTTAAGTTTTAAACCAATCAAAAAGACACTGGTTACTGTTATACCTTTTTCACATACATCCTTAGCACCGCCAGAAGGTATATACTGGTAATGTTGCTGGTCACATGTACACTTATTACCGAGACATCCAGCATTCGGATCCGAACATTCATTAGCAATATTACAGGATTCACCAAGTGCTTTATCTGATATAACAAGAAAAGAACATAATTTAATGCAAGTTCTCATACCACTGTATACATCAAAGTAATCAAGTGTATATTGTTTCATAAGAATCACTTAAAAGTGCCATTATTTTTATTTTCACTTTTTTTGCATCACTCCTTTAGATCTTCTATATACCCCCTTAAAACTTTACTTGATTTATCACATGTTTGACGTCACTGGCGTGTAAAAAAGCCATTAAATAAAAATGATAAAACATTAGTGTAATAAAGCTTTGACGACGACGTCGTTTATAGTAATGGAGACGTTGGTCAAACTGACATGTTTATATAGTAAAAGAAGGTAAATTTTTTATGTTTCGACAGGAAAAGCTAACATGTGATAAAAATATTACATTTGTGACTTTCCACATTGAATTTATTAAATGCGTTAAATAGAATTGATAAAATTATATTACTTTATTCAACTCGTTTAATAAATATAGAGCCTCGCATTTTATTACATTATTCAACTCGTTTGATAAATTCAATATGAAAAAACACCCGTGTAATATCCTCTCTTCTGTAAACAATCAAATGAAATATCAAGTTACCATAATATCTAGAGAAAAATCAACAATGAATAACAGTTTTATCTGACCACTGGACATTTTTTTGTCATAAAAAGTGAATAGATTTAGTGGTGGGAAAAGACAATTGCAGACATTCGTGACGGCAGCTCTTGATAAATGAATTAAAATTTTCAATGATGAAATTTGAACTCTTTTCATATTTTGTCAAAAATACAATTATAATGACTATGCAGCCTTTAATCTCTATCATGTATGGTTATATTTGAACAAGATACAAGTATGTATAACAAATCTTATAATAACTTACCAGCAATACATACACTTCCTTCCTGATGATACCTATCATTGCATAAACACCTGTAATCTGAACCACTAAAGGTACATCTGGCATCTGAATCTTTACACTGATCTTCATTAACTGGTTGTGAGGTACTGCAATAGTCTCCAAGGTTTCTCCCTGATGATAATAAAATGCTAACATG
The DNA here is from genome assembly GCF_021730395.1 of Mercenaria mercenaria. Classification (NCBI taxonomy): domain Eukaryota; kingdom Metazoa; phylum Mollusca; class Bivalvia; order Venerida; family Veneridae; genus Mercenaria; species Mercenaria mercenaria. The sequence goes on from NW_026463503.1 coordinate 29,842, forward strand.
TTATCCACTTTAAAATGGTAGATCTACCTCAGACTTTTCTTTTATTACAACTTGGAAAAATGCAGTGTGAAGAAGACTGCCCAAAACATGTCTTCTTTTGACCAATTCACAATACTTTAATTTTCTTCATTAAATATGTAAGCATTAAATGTTTCCTGTTAGTCATTAGAAACATTATTTTTTGCGCAATTAAAAGAGTCTAAGACGCACATGAACCACTTAAAACAAATTGTTAATATATTCAACTATATGCAACCTATTTAATATTGTCAATAAGTATTTTTATGTAATTTTGTCCAAAAGCGATGTTTTCATTTATGAACGTAAAGATAACAACAGTAATCTGCGATTTCTGAAAAAAAAAAGGTTTCCAGTAAAATTAAAGCACTGAAAGGACTTTATTAGCCAGTGCTTATTGAGTGATATTTCAACAGATACACCTGAAGAATCAAGATTCCTTTGTGCATAGACCGGTCATGATTTTAACAATGTTGGTAAAGGTCCACTAGACAATGCTACATGCAAAATATCTAAGTGCATTGTGGTTGAAGACAAGAAGATTTATAAAGGATTTCCCTATACAACTCTATGTAAAAACAAGTTTGGTCCAGGTTGCGGCCATTTCAACCCTAAAACCCTAACACTAAAGCAGAGTAATTCCGAATATCTCGAATGTGCATATACCATTCATAATTATTCTAGAACCCGTTGCTGCTTGTTTTTGTTGTTTAGAACAGTAGCCCTCAGTTGCTCATACATAATACCAAAATTATAAAAAAATAAATATGGGACTATTTTTTTACACGTCCAGAATATTTGTGTGATGCGGTCACATAGAAATAGAAGGAACAACCAAACGACGCGAGGTTGAAACTTGGTAGTTGATTTAGAGCTACAGCCAGTTGCTAAAGCACTGGCTAAAACAGGATTCCGTCCAGCGTGTTTATTGCAAACATCACATGATCAGTGAAAGTTTAGTATATGCGTGCATAGTTATTTCGTTTTCAACGTATTGGTTGTGTCTTGAAATACTTCCGCTTATTCTAAAGTTTAATCAGTATGCCTTGATCTCATCGATTCGTGATTTCCCATCGATTCGTGACGTCAATAAACGTCAAGAATTGACGCTCGTGCCGCGACGTACGTCATCCGAAAACTACGCAACTTAAAGCCTACACTCAGTTCAACAATATATTTATCAAAAATGCGCAATAAGCAGGTAAATAGTTAGTATTTGTAATTAATATGTAGCAAATTTTCAAAATATCTGATAAAACTGTGTTTTTACCCCAAAATTTTCTATTTTATTGCCAGATTCTGTGTACTTTTCTGTAGCAGCGTCCTTCTCAAGTTGTCTGCCCTTCATCTTGATCATCGAGGTGATTTACGAACATGTACAGGGTCGTCCTAAATTTACTTACGGTTGTTTCATCAATAAATTATACGGAGCCATATCCAATTAACATCCAATTAGAATCTACGTTTTTATAAAACTTTGCCTATTAAAAAGTGGCTTTAATTGGGGTAATAGTTAAAAAGGATCATATTAAACTGTTTTTCATTGTTGATAATTTTGATTACTTGAGTGAATAATACTGCAATAAATAAAATTAAGTTAAAATATCAAGAATTTGGTGTTATCTTTTATGAATAAGTGTGCATATGAATGCCCTTACACGTATCTTTGCAGAATAATCCGACAAGAGTTGAGAAAAAGTACCGTAGGTACACCCCAGAGGCTCTATTAAAAGCCTATCATCTCGTTAAAGAAAAGGGAGTAAAGGTTCAGAAAGCTGCTAGAATGTTTGGTGTTCCGTCGCAGACATTAAGGGATCGTGTATTAGGGCACATTAATGCTGAAAGTTACTGCATTGGTGGCGAGACATTGTTTACACGTGAAGAGGAACAACAACTGGTTGAGCACGTGGAGACCTTGGCAGAGCTAGGTTATGGTTACAGCAATGTAAGATTACAGCAGCTTGCAGGGGAATTGGCCTTTGACTTGGGCAAAAAGAAGCTGAACAAGGCAATGAGTAACAACTGGCTAGCAGGATTTCTTAGACGTTGGAATGATCGCTTGACCTGTCTTAACCCACGTAAACTTGAAAGTACTCGAGCGAAGAACGCAAACCCCGAGGCTTTAGAGAAGTACTTCGGTAACCTGAAAGAGGTTTTGACAGAACATGACTTATTAGCCAAGCCGCAGTTCATTTACAATCTTAATGAAACCGGACTGCAACCAGAGCACCGACCACCCAACGTTATTGCCAACCCTAAGTCGAAGCCTCAGGCCATTACTTCGCCCAGAAGCACGACTACAACGCTTATAGCTTGTGCAAATGCATTGGGCAATTCTATACCACCATTTGTCGTTTTTAAGGGCAAACGCTGGAATCCTGACCTTATGAAAGGGGCAACAACCGGTGCCAAAGGTGTGATGTCAGAGTCTGGTTGGTCAAATAGTGAGATCTTCCAGGAATACCTGAAGAACCACTTCATCCCATATGTTAGACCTACATCAACAAGTCGCCAGCCTATACTTTTGATTTACGATGGTCACAGCTCCCACAAAACACCGCAGCTGATAAACTGGGCAAAAGAGCAGGGTCTTGTGTTATTTGTTTTGCCAGCTCATTCATCCCACTTGTTGCAGCCTTTGGATGTATCTATCTTTGGTCCATTTAAGAATTATTATTACTCTGAGTGCTCATCATTCCTGTATCAACACCTGGGTCAAACCATTACCAAGTATGAAATATGTTCTATCGCTTGCAGGGCATACTTGAAAGCTATGACCCCTTTAAATATCCAGTCAGGATTCCGGAAAACAGGCATTTTCCCTTTGCATAAGAAGGCTGTTTCTCCAGAAAAGTTGATTCCTTGCGAGAGTTTTCGAGAAGAAAAGCCAATAGACAAGGTGAAGGCACTAAAAGCTGGAAAAGATGCCGTGGTTGAATTTCTGAGGGTAAAAGAAAAACGTCAGCAGCAGGTAATATGCTCATCATGCACATGTATGAAGAAAAAAACGGCCATACAGAAGCCAAATGCAGGAGGCACAGAGATAACCGGAGAAAAATACGTAGAAGAGCTAAATGAGTATGAAAAGAACAGAAATAACAAGACAGCAGAAAAGAAACAACCAAGTAAAAGTCCTAAGCCATCAACAAGTGGGGTTAACTTGAAGAAGTTGTCACCAGTTAATGCTGATCTCGATCTCGATCCTGACACAGATGATGAAGAAGTCCCAGAAAGTGACCTCTGCTGTGTCTGCAAAAAGATTTCCCCACCAGCTATCCACGACCTCCCAACACTTAAAATCGTCAACTGGGCCCAATGTGACGAGTGCATGCACTGGGTGCATCTGGCTTTCTGCACAAGCATCCGAGTTGTAAGACAACACAGCACCTGCCTGTGCCCACACTGTGCACAATAAACACCTATTAGCAACTATGTTCTTGTTTCAGTTCTTTTGTTGTTAATGTCTTTTTTATATAACTAATTGAGTTTTCTTTTTCAATTTATTTTATTCTAGTTAATGTTTTTCAAGTATGATAATATCAACAGTTTACCAATATTTCCTAGCATCTGGGGAAATTTGTGTGCAAAAAAGGTCCCCTCGTAATTTCACTAAAAATGTTTAGAGGAATGGCTGAAGTGTTAGAATCTACCAGGTGATTGGCTGAAATCATGGTACGTTTTCCAGAATCCAAGATGGCCGCCAAGATGGCCGCCAAAATTTAGAATTTCGCTTTAGACTCATTATTCGCTGCGATTGTTAGTATTTTTTATTTTAAACATGCTTTTTTTCATTTTAATCAATACAAGAAAGATAAGATTCATTTTTATGGTAAAAAAATAATATAAATATGCGTTTTCATAAAAAAAATGGCTAAGTTTAGCCTTAAAATGACACAAAATGTTGGGGTAGGGGTCTTATTTTGAAATATTATTCAGATCCATTGTACCCAGGTACTCTTATTTTTGTATTAAAATAATTGTACACATTTGGGAGAGACACTTACACCATTTATACAATTCAAAATGAATTATTTTTATTTTACTAGCCAAAAAAGGTGGGTGGGGTATCTAAGTATGCATTTTAGCCAAAATTTAGAATTTCGCTTTGGACCCATTATTCTCTGCGGTTGTTAGTATTTATTATTTTATACATGTTTTTTTTTTCATTTGGATCAATACAAGTATGGTAAGATTTACTTTATACTGTAAAAAAAAATTATAAATATGCGTTTTCATAAGAGAAATGCTAATTTTAGCCTTAAAATGGCCCAAAATGTTGGGGTAGGGGTTCCATTTTAAATTTGTATTCAGATCCATTGTACTCAGCTGCTCTTTTTTGTATTAAAACCATTTTATTCATTTGGGAGAGACAATTACACCATTTATACAATACAAAATCAATTATTCTTATTTTACTAGCTAAAAGGGTGGGTGGGGTATCTAACAATGCATTTTAGCCAAAATTTAGAATTTCGCTTAAGACCTATTATTCGCTGCAGGTGTTAGTATTTTTTATTTTGCATACGTTTTTTATACTTGAATCAACACAAGAAAGGTAAGTTTCATTTTTCACAGTGAAAAATTAATAAAAATGCATTTTTTTTAGAATAAATGCCACCGTCTTATTTTAGCCTAAAATGCACCAAAAATGTTGGGATACCAGCCCTATTTTAAGTTTTTATTTAGAACCAAGGTACCCAGCTGCTCTTATTTTTGTATTATAATAATTGTACACATTTACGAAAAACGATTACATCATTTGTACGATGAAAAATGAATTACTTTCATTTTACCAGCCAAAAAGGTGGGTGAGGTATATAACTATGCATTTTATCATAATATCATATTATACAGAGTACCTGTGTAAGTCTCTTTAGTGTGCCCAACCAGTTTAAACATATCATTTCTGAGATACGGGTAAATCATGCGAGTTTGATTTGTTAAAATTAATTATACTGATAGATTAGCAGTTGTTTGTTTAAGTACATTCCCTTAAAGTTTGTTTAATGCCATTGGTGTAATGCAGAAGCTATGACCTCTAAACTCTTTTGAGGCCTGCATATAAGTTATAAATATCTCAAATTTATTAAATCTTGTGTGTCCAACTTCTCCAACACTTTTTAAATTTTCACAGAACAACAAGTTTGGTGTGTAGTTTACCATAAAGGAAGGATTTTTTCTGTGACTGTTTCACCGCAGTTATGACCCTTTGATAGTGTTTGCTACATGGAATATAGAGAAAAATCTTGTTTTTCTAACTTCTCCAACACTATTGGCCTGATTTGCTTCCAACTTTCATAGATGATCAAACTTGATATACAAATGACCACAGAGGACTTTTTTTTTCTTGTGACTGTCTTTACCGCAGTTATGACCCTTTGATAGTTTTTGTTATATTGAAGATGACACAGTTTGTGGGAGCATGTCCTATGGACACAATAAACAGTATATAAATGAAACGTTTGATGGAAGTGATAGACAAGAGGTGAAGTAATATAATTTCTTTGTAAACCACTATTTTATATATGACAATAAGATTATTATATAAGTATGTTTTAACTAAATTCATATTAAAAATACGAACGATTGCTTACTAGTACATGTATATACTACCACTAAAAGAAAATAGAAGTTATTTTTAACAAATACTGTTTTACATGGCATTTAAGGTTACCAATCAGTTTTAACTGATGCTCAACACGGCTTCAGGAAACAAAGATCCTGTGAGACCTAACTGATAGTCACAATACAAGACCTGGCCAGCACAAGCGACTCCATGGGACCGACTGATGTGATTCTGCTGGATTTTTCAAAGGCCTTTGACAAGGTCCCTTACTTAAGGCTTCTTCATAAGCTAGAGTTCTATGGTGTGAGAGGGAAACTATATAGTCGGATCAGCAGCTTTCTCGGAAACTGTACTCAACATGTGAACCGGGATGGCACTTCTTCGGATACAGCCCCAGTTCAGTCTGGTGTTCCCCAAGGAAGTATTATTGGCCCTCTGCTGTTCCTTCTTTTTATTAATGACCTACCTAATTACATCTCCGCAGGAACAACAGCTAGATTATTCGCTGACGACTGTGTGCTCTACCACAGTATTAGGTAAGCGGAAGATGCACAAGCATTGCAAAAGGATGCGCTACAGCAATGGGGAAAAGGATTGGCTGATGGAATTTCACCCTCAGAAGTACCAAATAATACACGTCACCAACAAATGGAAAACAATTAGAAATCCATATACCATCCATGGACACATTTTAGAAGAAGTAAACTCAGCAAAGTATATTTAGGCATCAACATTCATAAGAATCTCAACTGGAGCCATCATATTAACATTTTTACAAAGAAAGCAAACAATACCAGATCATTTATTCAGAGAATTATGCATCAGTTCCCAAAAAAAAAAAAACAAGAGAACTTTGGTATACTACCCAGGCGAGACCATTTATGGAATACGCTACAGTCATCTGGTATCCCCATACACAGGAAAATATACGAAACTGGAGATGGTGCAGCGAAGGTCAGCGCATATGGTTTTCTCTGACCACAGACGAACCAGCAGCGTCATACCTATACTACATCATCTTCAATGGCCTTCATTCATTCGGTGGAGAGCACAGGCAAAGGTCACCATGATGTACTGGGTTGTCAATTGATTAGTGGATGTGCCAACTACACACCTCATCCCATTGACCAAATTCAGAGGTCATGACATGAGATTTCTGGTGCTTTTTGCCCGGACCAGAAGTCGTTTTTCCCAGACACTATCAGGTTATGGAACAGCCTTCCCCAAACAGTGATAAGTTGCCCCTCGTTAGACAGCTTCAGGAGGGAAGTGCAGTCTTTAGAGCTTCGCTAAACTCATACTGGATGGTTTTTAGATATACTGTAATATAGTATATTCTATCAAGATATGCACCTGTAAAAAATTCATACATCACTCAAGCGCCAGTATCAGTATATGCCAGAGGATTTGTATCTGTATACTGTAGAAAAGAAGGTATTAGGCCCATTATAGTGCACCTACTTTTGAAGAGTATTCAATTCCTACCATAAACCTACTTTGACTTAAATTTTTCAAGTGCATAGGTTCGAGCCCTAGTGGGACCATTTCCCCCTTATATTCTTTTTTTCTAGTAAGTTAATACTTTTTTAAAGAATTATTATTGATTTATTGTACAATAGTGGATTTTTTTTCCATCTAATAAGAGATGTTTAGCTGTTCAAAGTGAAAGTACCTCTAAAACAGAAGGGGCAGAGTTAGACATTTTTAGACAATACTGAGTTACATGCGGTAAAAGTTCTCTAGTTTGCTTTTACTCTTTAGATGACTTGACTCGACTTTAATTTTTCAATGTTGGAGTAACAATTCTGTCCCATTAAAATTTTAATCCTTTTTCTTAAGAGACTCTGAAAAAAAAATGATACTGACAGTTTGAGTTTGTGTTCTATAATTGTTTTCCAATAGTTTGACGTTTCTTTTATAAAAATAATGGGATAATGGATTCTCTGCAAACGTTTTGGACAGTGGTCATCGTTTTGAAATTTATCTCTATTTGAGAAAGTAGAAATAGCTTAAACTATGCAAAATGTATAAAACACGGCACGGTAAAAGTTGTTTAAAACTTTCAACACAGTGCGAAATAAGGTCAACTTTAAGAATATACCAAGCGAATGCCATTTCTAAACATTACCATAAGGGGTCTAATACCATAATTATAAATGCAGTTAGTATGTATTTTGTCAAGTTGATATTTTTATGAGGATTTTTTACATCTGAAGTTAGTTTCTAAAAATAAACTGTTTAGTGAAAGCTGGGCTGGCATTAGATGCTGATTTTTTGTAAATGCAAAGAAAACCCACACCCCACTGAACATCTGCGGCAACCCGAAAGTGGTTCTTTCAGTTCCAATAGTATTGTAAAACAATCCAAATGTTTGTATTGTATGTTGTCAATTCAGAATGTTTTGCATGAGGAATATTTTGTAACTTTATGGTATAAACAATTCTTTGATAGGTCATTATTCTAAGCTGTATAAGAATGAAATATTGAAGATTTGTTTAATACAATTCAATTGTTATTATTGACTGATTCAAACCACATATACTGAGACTGGTTTTCAATAAAAAAGATTTTGTTCTTAATTTTTGTGCATTTCTATTGACTAAATAAACCTATGACGATATACATGTAACTATACTATGAAGTGGTTTATGGTGATCGGACTAAGCACATACATTCTAGTTAACAAAACTGTAAATATCGGCCATTTTGGTGGCCATATTGGAAAATGGCCTCCATTTTAAAACTTACATCACAAATGAAAACAGATCAGTTATACGTCTTTCAAAAAACGAACATTTACGTAGCATTTTATTTTATCATACACAATTATGTATTAATTAAGAAAACACTAGCTATGTAAAAATAAGAGGCGCGAAATGTATGTTGATATACCCCACCCACTTTTGTCGCTAGTAAATTAAAAACAATTTCATTATTAAATGTACAAGTTGTGTAATTACATTATCTAAATGTGTAAAATTATTATAATTACAAAATGAGAACACTTAGAAACGACAAATCTGAAAAGAAAAATGAAATAGAAACCCTATCCCAAAGTTTTGGGGCGTTTTAAGGCTAAAAATTAGCCCTTTTTCATTTAAAAACCACAGTGTTTGGTATATTTTGCTTCTAGTAGTAAAACTTGTCTTGCTTGTGGTAATTACAATTACAACAAACATATATAAGACAAAAAATACCAAGAACACTTGCGAATATTTGTTCTCAAGCGAACTTCTAAATTTTGACTAAAATACATACTAATATAATACCCCACCCACTTTTTTGGCTAGTTAAGTAAAAATAGTGCAACGTTCTTTGTATAAATGGTGTGATTGTCTTTCCTAAATGTGTACAATTATTATAATACAAAAATAAATGCATCTGGGTACCACGGGTCTGTATAAAAATTTAAAATAGGACCCCTACCCCAATATTTTTGGCCATTTTTAGGCTAAAATTAGCATTTTTTCGTATAAAAACACATTTTCTATTAATATTTCGCTAACAAAAATGGAAATTAGCTTTCTTGTGTTGATTTAAATGAAAAAAAAGCATATATAAGGTAAAAGATACCAACAACCGCAGCGAAAAATGGGTCTCAAGCGAAATTCTAAATTTTGGCGGCCATCTTGGCGGCCATCTTGGATTCTGAAAAACGTACCATGATTTCAGCCAATCACCTGGTAGATTCTAACACTTCAGCCATTACTCTAAACATTTTTGATGAAATTACGAGGGGACCTTTTTTTGCACACAAATTTCCCCAGATACTGTACTATACTGCAAACCGTTCAGGGGTGGGTGACGTGTCAGTCGCTACCCCAACCCTTCATGAATGTTTAAATTACATGATTCTGTTTTATTGTGATGTTACAAAAGTTGTTAAATGCTCTGACAGTCAAGCTAAGTATGCTCAAATTGTGTCGGAGATATTCACTATATTTATGTGCACACTGACTAAATCGGATGGAGATAAATCGGACAAAAAAATTGGGGTGCAATAACATTTGAAGCACACCTATATATCGATGACGTCACAGGTTTCTTGGAATTTCACGAATCGATGAGAAAGCGCCCAAATGATGAAGACTGTCAAGGTTGTCATGTTCAGGTAGGCTGTATTTAGAAACTTGTATCTAAGTAAAAGTTGACAGTTTATTAACTTTTAGATATTGTTTTGAATTACCAATTACCCAATTTATATACATGTACGTCTCATATATATTGCGCATGCGCGATATTTCAAAATAAGAGTCACGAATCACGGGGAGAAAAGCATACATTAAGAGTAAACAATTGCAACATTTTACTAAAAGCTAAACTCCAATAAAGATGTACTTCTCATGAAAGAATAAGTCGCAGACTTTTATTTTTGGATATAGAAGACCTGTGCAGCATGCTAATTGTCAAATGCGAAATTACAAAAAGTTAATGCTAAATGCCAATTACTTAATTCCGCTACGTGCAAAATGCCTCATGCCATATATATAATGCTTAATGCCAGATGGGAAATATCAAAACACTAACCCTTATTGCCAATTGATATATGCTAATTTTCAAATTCTTAAACTTGTTTAATAATTGAAATGTATCTCTTTAACTAATAAATGTAATTTTTACTTACTGAAACGATATAATGTTCTTCCAGTCTAATTTGAAGCAATTGTATGTTCTATCGGTTATGGGAACATGAGGCCGAAACAGTTTACTGCAAAATGTTTTGACTAAAGACAGTTCTGTAAAAAAGCCAATGATTATTTAGATGTGGCATTCATTCACTGACATATTATGAATTATCTATCTTTAGAATAATTACTTTTATTTTTTCATGTATGTTTGCTGCAAACGCAGTTTTGGTTCCAAGACTAGTAAAAGCGTAGTGCTTTATATAGATTAACCAGATTAGTTCGGGAATCAAACCAAAATGTCTTCTATCTACAAAGCAACGTCAGTTAGTTTTTTTCACCAGCAAGTTCATTTATTATTGTACATAGCTATATAATATTATATGTTTGAATTTAAGTGATTTTGGACAAACTAACTGCTTTTTGTAGATCAAGTATTTATATTCTAGACGAACATGTGCGCGTTATTACATTGACATGTAAAGTGATAATTTCCAAGTGTTTTTCCGAAAAAAAATATCATTTTCTACCTGTCATAGGAATATGGGACTGAAACTACTTACTCTAAAATGTTTAGGAAACGCTTTTAATAGAAACAAAAGTGTGTTACAAAGACCAATGACAAAAGGTTGAATTCATAAGTCCTTTATCTGAAAAGAGCACTTAGCATTTGACATTTATTGACTAGCATTTAGCAATTAACGAATAGCCTTTTATCGTTTGTCAATTAACATTTAACGGTAGAACTATCTGTCATTTAGCATTTAGCATTTAGCATGGCGCTCAGGCCTTCCATACTTTTGAAACTATTACCGTTTAAATCACAAATATAAAATGCTGAATGCCATTTACTTAACGCTAAAGGCCAAATACTTAATGATAATTGCTACAAACTTAATACTATACGAGTATGCTATTCACTTAATGCTAATTGCGAGGTTAATGTTAAATTTGTAATGGCTATCGCCAAATGAGAAATGCTAATCGTCAAGTTCTTAAACTTATGGGTTAATGATCTATATCTCTTATAATATGGAATGTTACTTTTAATCAAGATTCTAACGGCTTGATTAGAAGCAATAACATATTTTGCCAGTCAATGGACGATGGGACCGGAATTGTTTACTCCCAAATGTTCAGAAAATAAGCTTTTTTTTAACAAAGTTATGTTACGAAGGCCAATGATTATTTAAGGATGCATTCATCCACTGCTATATTCAGCTTTTTATAACAATAATCGTCTGTCATTTATTGTTCCACATTTTGCAACTGACAATTGGCAATTTATCATTTGGCCATTACCATTTGACAGTCAGTATTTGAAATTAAGCATTTGGCAACTAGCATTTTACTATTTTGGCATTTAGCATATGACAGCTAGCAAGGCGCACTGGCCTTTCATACCGTTGAACAGTTAATAGTTGACATTTTGTGTTTTGCCAAATAGCATTATTATATATTATCTATTTAGTAGTTAGCATTTGGCAATTAGCTTTAAAGCTTATTTGATTTCATGAAAGTAGGGAACATTTATGAATGATTTGGAATTATATTTAACAAGAGCCGTTTGCAAAACACATATGCCCCTATAATGTCCTCGTTTTCAATCTCAATGTCACTGTGACCGTACACCTAGAAGTAGTGACCCCAAAGTAGTTGGAGTAATTTGACCACAGACAATTATTATATGAAATTCGAATGATATCGATCAGAAACCGTTTTCACTTAAAAGATATTGTGATTTTCAACCTTTTAACTCAATATATAGGTTCATCTTATAATTCTATCATGTTGAAAATTATTAGGCACGAATGTTCTTTAGTTATTAAGCGAAAAGGAACTTGATTCATTCTCGAGAAAAATAGGAGCTTCTCATTTGACTTACTCTCCAAACATAATAGAAGCATCCAATGACCACAGGCAATAATCTTTTTGAGTTTGATGACTTTAATCAGCGAACAAATTTTGACCTCTGACCTGCGTCTTATCCCCCAAAAACAGAATTTAAAAAGGTCGTCTACTGACAACAGGCAATCGACAAATGTAGACCAAAGTGTTCTTTGGATACTGAGCGGAAACTTTTTCAGTCTCAAGGTCACTGTGATATTCACATCGTCATGTAAAATTTGATTACTGTAATTCAAAACGTTCCTTAATCATCGAGAAAAACATTTTCTGCCTAGAAGTCACTGTGAACTTGAACACTGACCTGCAGATCCTTAAACATTAAGTCGTCTATCGACACAGGCAATCATCATGTGAAAATTAACGACTGCAGGTAACGCGTTTCTTAGGTATTGAGCAGAAACCGTTTCTAGTCTCAAGGTCTCTGTGACCATGATATTTGACATGCTGACCCCCATAAAATAATAGACCACACTCCGTCATCACATGCAGTTTGACGGTTATGTATCAATGGCTTTTTTACTTAAAAAGTTGAAAACTTTTTTAGTCTAGATGTCAGTGTTACCTTGACCTTTGACCACCCTTAAACCAACAGAGTCACCTTCTCACCACGGGCAAATACCTTGTGAAGTGTGATGACTGTAGGACAATGCATATTTTAGTTATTTTGAAGATACCGTTTTTAGTCTCAAGTTCACTTTGAACTTGACTTTTTATCTACTAACTATTAAAACAACAGGATTCATTTACTGATGAGAGGAAATTATTCTATCATAAAAGCCTTCTCAATTTATTGATCGGAAACCAAATGGTCTACCGATTAGCAGACAGACAGATAATGAGCAAACTATATACACCCTCTTCTTCCAAGGGAAGGGCACATAACAAAAGTTTATTACCATTTTTTACAACAATATCTGAGCCATTGCCCTTTATCAAGTATTTAGACAACATTTTTTATTTCATCTATTTTACCGAGTTCAGCCGGTAACACAGATTTATGGTACTATAGTAGTTACAGTAAGTGTAAAGTAAAAGTTACGCTTAATAGAGGTAAAGTTAATGGCCGACTCAGTCAGGTGGAGCAGGGATAACACCCCCACACTGTTAAAAAATGTGACATAGGAAGTGAATATTATTCATGAATATTCGTGAGAACAGGCATAGACAAGTGGCGCAATAGCAGTTTTCGTGTAACAATAGATAACAAAGCATCACCGATAGATGAACATGTATTCTTACTATCCCGACATGTTCCACCAAGAGTAGAATCTGTGTTGTCATCATAATACTCTGCTTTACATTTACATACTGAACCACCTGTACTGCCTGTACACACAGCACGTGATGATTGGCATGCGTCTGGCATTTGGCAGCCGTATCCAAGTCCAACCTCTTAAAACATTTACGTAATTAAATTTATGTTATTAACATGTGTTGCCATCAAAGAATTTAACACTTTACAGAATTATTGCCAAGAATGCCGAATTGTAATTATAAGAATTTTATTTTATCCAAAACTGATGGCTATACGATAATAACAAACCTGTATCAACACTAAACTCTGCAAAATGACTATGGAAATTGTACTAGTCATTAAAAATCACTATCCAATAAGAAGTGAAAAAAATAAAATCTGGAAAGTAGATCCCTCGGAAGCACCGATAACAAGCCAAACAGTGAAAATTGCAGACTCGGTTCGATTGAGTCTGTTCATGAGCAGTAATGGAAAATGCAACAATCCCACGCCCAAACTTCTTTCAAGCCTTCATACAATAATTAGCATCAATCCTTGCTTAAATGAAAGCATTGCTGCTACTATGATAAACAAGAAAATTAATTATATTGGTAAACGCCATTGAACATGCCACTTGACTACTTAAATGTCAAAATTTCAAACTATGTTTAAATTACATTTTTAAAATGATCAGTAACTAGATGACTGTGTGCTTACTAGATGTGTGTCAGCAGGGCATTGGTGATCCCACACACTGTCACTGCATGGTCGTATGTTACTTGCTTAAACTGAATTATTATCTTACCTAAGGCTGGGTTGGTCAGGGGAGGGGAAACAAGTGTACTACAATTATTATCAAGATATACAAAATAAATTAATAAAATGGATTTTTGGGGTGCTGAGAGCAGTAAGCTTTGGAGCGGGGCACAACTTTATATGCTGAATAGTCTTCTAATAATATTTCTTATCCTATGTCAAATACGCCATGAAATACATCCGGCAACGTCGTTCAGGTCCTTAATGCATAGTTTCGAATAGGTAAGGGTTAATAAGTCTGGTCTGGCTGACTGAATTCCTACACAAAACCCATGGCGGTTGTTCAACTTCATACGCTGAATAACAGTCCTAAATTGTTTCATGACTCTAGGTAAAATACCTTTGCGATATATATGCGACGCAAAATTTAACAATACCAAGTTGCTCTCCTTATCATGCTGAATAACATTCCTACAATGTTTCATGCCCTAGGTTAAATACCTTTATTCCACATTCCAATACCTCTCATGAACCAATTTAGTCAAACCGAGTCTGATATTATGTTGTTTGGTTGCTATCTATAGCATAAATAGTATAATAGAAGTAGTCTGGAAAAAAAGCCTATTTCAAGCCGCCAAAACTCTGCCCAAAATAAATCGAGAAGGATGTACAAACGAAATGCAAAAGTTACTTTTACACTGATGACTCTTGTGTAATTTTACTAAATTATGCAGTGGAGTTTTGAGGATGATCGCACAAGACACTCCATGTCATAATCAAAAGGCCATAACTCAATGATAAAAAAATTCCGTCTTATAACATGTGTAACTTCACTTTCTTATGAATTGTTTTTGAAATCCCTCCTATTGTAAAAGAGAAATACTGGGACGAATTTATCCAAAACTGACCTTTAAATTCAAAATTCGGTCAGAGGTTTTTTTTTAGACGAAAGGCGGGCGGAGAGACAGGCATGCGGCGATGTGGAGAGATTATTAAAACGTTTTAGCAGATATTATATCAAATTGCGCTTGTCTCAAATAAACTTCTTGAAAATGAAATCGAACAAAATATAAAAAAATAAATGTTTAACACAAACATGTACGTCAGCTTCTGTGTTAAAATGTAAAAGGACGCGTTATTAATTCTAAGTTACAGAACAGTCGTAGCACTTTAACCTGCACAAAATTGACCCTTCAGTTTGGTCTCGACCTAGTAGACAGTCGCGGTACAACATACAGTTATCACATTCTGTGAGGAATGCAGAATAACTCAAGCATGTACTGCAGTAATTGCAGATAAAAAGATTCGTCTAAATATTTTTGAGCACGACTTTAAAAGTGGCACTGCAAATTTTTGAAAGGACATTAAAAACTGAGCCTAGAGGATGAAGAAATGACAGTGAATTTGTCGTTATTTTCCTCTTCATATTATTAATATTTACGACTTAATTTGATAGCCTTCAAACTGCCTCTGGATTATAAACTAATACCTACTTAAAGAACATTGTCCTCCAAGAGAATTTGCTCCATTGGTATCAAAATATAATGACTGACAAACACATTTCTGACTGCTGGAGCATTCCGACCAGGATGTTTTACATGCATCTGCTTTTGTACAATTTGTCCCAAGATCAGCCTCTTAAAAGAAAAGAAAACAAACTGGTTACTCAAGAATTTAATGAAAAACTTGAAAAGTAATATACTGCTCGATGTGAATGTGAAAAAAAAATCATTATACGAGAAACATACATTTCACCTTTGTTCATAAGTATCCAAACAAGCTCTTAAGCAAACAATACTCTTAAGTAAATGGATTCTACTTTTAGTAAGAAACAGTGAGCAACTAATGTTTGCATACCAATAAAATTTCAAAGTCATACATGTAGTTACTAAATAAATCGTTTCACGTTCTTATGCGAAACAATATATCACTCAGGCCTACGGCCTTCGTGATATATTCTTACGCATAAGAACTCAAAACACGGGTTATTCAACGATAAACCACGATTGGGAACTTATTATTTCTTAAATAATATTCATTTGTTAATATTATCTATTATTTTACAGTTAGGTGTGCCAGCATTAGATACGATTTTAAAAATAATAAAAAAAATAAAATTCATTTTGTTAACGTAAAATGTATTATATATTTATCAAACCTTAAAGAACACTGACAATAAAACAGTTGAATTGCATTGATTTGTTAAAATGATTTATAATTCAAGATAATAATATTATTTCTCAAACAGTATGTTTCCGTTCATACATGTACAATGCTTATTTTCGTTATTTTTGGTGATGTAAAACTACGATATTACAAACTGCATAGATAAACGCCACCACAAACCAATATGTGTACATTATAAATAACATATGGCACTGAGGGTGTTATTGAAATTGTCAACCCGAAACATGTATTAACATCCGAGCCGATAGGCTGATATTTGTTATTATTTTTTTTTTTTCCGAAGCAACCAAAACATGAAAATTATTAGCAGCAACTGAACTTTTAATTACATCTGCGCAAAGGGCAAACGGGGATCGGCGTAAGAGGCATTAAAATTAGTACATTTTAAGAGATATTGACTTTGCATTAGGTGATTTACATGAGGTATAATAATACATACTGATTCAATTGTGTTCAAGACACGTGCATAATATACTGAACCTTTAACTATATGTTTTCTTCTTTTAGCCGCAATAATTGTCGGCCGCCTTGTTTCTGGTTAAATGTTAAAAGAAGCCATTTCCGCATTAATCGGATTCATTTACTTTAATACCATAGTATCTACATACATATTTAAAACATAGTGACCTTTGCACATGGCTATGCTGACTTATGCCATTCAATGGCCAGACTACAAAAGAACAGAAAATATAAGCACACTTAGTCCAAGTATGTGGAAACCTTAAACAGCCGCTGCACGGCACTTAAAGACTGCTGTTGTGATACTTAATAAAAGCTATAAGAAGATTCTATGGAACCATAGAACGCAACCAAGAAGAGGTAATGAAAAGTGAAACACGCTTTGCACCTCATAGAAGATACAGATGCTCTTAAGAAAAGAGCTGATGAAACAAACTTGATATAAAATCAACGTTTTACAATATAAGATGAATCAAATCTGCTATAAAATATTGCTTTCTTTGGCTGAAGGAATCAGTATCTCAACTGAAATGAAGAAGACATGCTAAATTTATTTACTTCAGTATGTATTTATGTTTGACTGATTAAAGAAAATACCTTGGGCTTGAGTTCCACGTAAAATTGGATACAGGCAGCTCATGCATACCTACAAACAAACAAACAACAGAATGTACACTTAAATTTATACAAATGTCTGTCTCACTACAAATTTGCAAACAAACTAAATGTCCAATACGTTATCCGGTTTGGGCAAATAACTTGTCTTGCCTCAATGAAATTTATCTAAGCTCTGAAAGGTCCATAATGTTTTATAATTTTTATCTTAAAACAGATGAAACAATGTTTCATATAGAAGTTATGCCTAGTGACATGGTTTGAAAAGCACTACTTTTACTGCACATGAACTGTTACAGTTAGTGTCATACAGAGAGATAATAAAAAATAATAGATATAATAAAACATTCTAGTATATTCAGCAATATTCAAACCGTTGACAAATGTTAATGAAAGTATCAGAAATAGGATTAAACAAGAAATTAATGTATTTTATGTTCATAACGGAAAATATGGCATCCGCTTTTTAAACAAAGGCATTTTGAACCTTTAATTATTGTGTATTCAACCTGCCCTCCATTAGATTTCGACAAATTGTCCGATTAAAACGCAGTGAAGCATTCCATTGTGATCCTAACGTGTTAGTGTTTTACTCCTTATAATGTATAAAATGTATAGGATGAATATCTCTTCGCAGTGGAGTCTACAGTTAAACGTGTTTTTTTCAACTCCAAACCATTTATTTAACTTGTTTTGTTTCATTAACAAAATTATATTTAGATATTTTTGCAAAAAACATTTTCAAAGCATGAACCATTAAAAGCATTTAAAACATACACATATTCTGACAAATTTGACAATTCGAAAATACGCCATTATCTGTTGTTTCGATCACGAACAGATTGACTCCGTACGCAAAATTGTTCTTGTCAAGTGATAGCCTATATCATGACACCTGGCACTGACCTTTCAAAATTAGCTGAAGATACTGTTATCGCGTTTTCATAATATTACAAGCCAGTCAATTTTTCTAGACATTTCGATTGATAGGCAGGAAACCATTTATGGATGACAAACAGTTATCAGGTTTGGTCAATACAATAAGTAACGTACTTAAAAAGTCAATATTTCAGTTATGATTTTAGGTAATCACCTTATTAGTGCAGTAGATAAAAGCACGAGCCAATGAATTGAATGAATGAATAATTTCGATCCCTAGACGCAGCATATGTTTCCGTAATGATATAAAAATAAAATTGTTTGTATATCAGCAATAAATTCGTGAAAAAGGACTTACGGATTGTACAGAAGAATGACTTAAGTACCCGAAGAACGAACGAATCCTGCAGATGCTATGACATGAAAAGAATATGTCTATTAAAATATTAAAAACACAGGAATGTCAGCGTTATCCTTTCCTTATGAATTATGCGTTTCAGGACTTAACACGTTTATTGTCTATTACGGAACGCGCATTTGTAATCAGGTGTGCCAGTAGCTCGTAACGCGCATTCGTAATCAGGTGTGTCAGTAGCGCGTAAAGCTACAGTCACACGTACGGATATGTCAGTGCGTTGAGGAACGGTGCGGATAGGATTAGTCTGTGGGTGTATAACTACGGAGCAGTACGTCTTAGTAAGGGAGAAATGGTGAGAAACAGGAAACAAACAAAACAATACAGGACGCGAATAAGTACGGATAGGTACGAGGTACTACGTTGAATTACGTTTTACTGCGCCTTGCAACTTGCCCAGCGCACGGACGGGTCTGCGGTAAAATACGTTGAACTATGCTTAAGTACGAGCAGCCTTGGATAACTACGTTCGGCTACGGCGAGGTACGTAACAGCACGGATAATTACGTTTAAGTACGTTTAACTACGGATGAATAAGTTTCAGCCAAGTTGGACTAAAGTTACGCTCAAATGGCTACGGTTCGCTCAAACTTTTGTGCATGTTCAAAAGTTGGAGAAACTTGCAAGTTTGGAATAAGTTTTGAAAACGTTTTGACCACGTTTTGGTACGGTTTAATACGAATGACTACTCTGAGGTACGGCTTAGGTACGGATCGATACGGATTACTACGTTTCTGTCCGTAGCTAGACGTAGCTATCCGCGCCGTATGTGTGACTGTGGTATAAACGCGAGAATAACTGTGTTAAGTTTTACATAGTTTACATCCCTGTTACAATACTTCTTGAAACGCAAAACAGCAGGTTATGCTAGAAAGTTGAACAAAATATGTCGGAGATGATAGGGATATCTGAATAGATCGCAACTAGTCATCACAGGAATTAACGAATTAAAACAATAAAGACTTTGCTTGCCACATGTTGGCTGTGCATGGGTATATAAGTTACAAACGATAATCATTTTGTAATCTTATCAAAATGGAAGATTAACAACTTAAAAATGTAGGTAGGTAGGCCAAAAAGATGTTAAAAATAACATGCAGTTTTATACAAACTGACAATATGTATAGATAGAAATGTGACTTGTTTCATATTATTTTTATTGTTATACCAGATTTATATAGTGCCCTTTTCATGAAAAACACGTTCAAAGGCGCTTTACATATAGCAAACGCAGCCACACGGCGCGAAATTCATTCTTTACTAGTACAGACACAGAGCGATTTGACCAGAGGTAAAGCCCCAAGAACAGATAAACATAGACAGAAATACTTTTTTTAGATACAGACTTGTCAGGCTAACTTAGCCGAGCTCTTTGCGAATAGACAATCTGGTTTTGTAATGTGCCCGGTGTATAGCACCGACATACGCGAAGCCGTCTTTCCTGGGAAGAACCAGTACAGGCCTCTAGGTTAGGTGGGAGACATTCAAGAGCATCTCAGAAATTTCCAGTGCCTGGACCGGGATGCGAACCCTAAACGCCTGAATTAACAATCAAGTGTTATCACTAGACCACCGACCCACATATTGCACTACATTGTTTCTTCTTGACAACATATCATCATAAACATAAGGTATAATGAATTAAGTACATGCAATGAAGAAAAGGAGATCTACAACATAGTTTAAATCTAAAAATAATCTTTCATATAAAGCTTGAAGTATTTACATAGTGCGTTCTGTTTTGAAATACTATAAATCAATCAACTACACTCTTCAAATATTTGGATAAAATAAAAGTATTACTCACTATAAACGTATATCCGTTCATTTTAAAGCTTATGAATTCGACTTCTAGTTACATACTGAAAATATGTTAATACCCATGTGCACGACCCGCATTAGGAAGTAAAAATAAAATAAGGAAGTAAAATTCAGTTGTGTAAATATAATCAGTGCAATTACGTAAGGCCACACCAAATTAATTTCTTGGTCATCGGATTTTTTCAAAAAATTTAAGGAGCGGGCGAGCGAAATAAAAATAAAAATATTTTTCTTTGGATTATACCTATTTTTGGAGCGGGCGAGGAGCGATTTGAAGAAAAAATTCAAAAACCTTGTCACAAGAATCAACAATCCCTGCCAAAACATATCAAAAAGCCTTGAAAATACATGAAAGAACAAAAGATTATTAAATGTTGAAGATTTAATGACGAACTGTCCCAAAAATACATGGCAACCAGTCAACACTTGACTCAAATATATCTTTCTGTTAACCGGGATGTGCTACATTGTAATATTTACAGATATTGAGAGAAGGGACAACAGGCGGATACAAAAAAGCTGGCAATTTAAATATATTTCTAGTGTTTAGAACTAAGTGTTCGCTAAGTTTGTATCCTAGGCAAACCAGTGCCCTTGCCACATAAACAAAGGGTTCCTCCTTGGATTCTATGTCCCTACAAAAGAATAAGAAAGCTGTTACTCTCATGTAGTGTATAACAAAATCATTATATACATGGAAACTCTGCAATCATCCCACTCGTACATGAGGTGCCGATGATCTATATATTAAAGTGTCTCTCAGTTTTCAATGCAATTTCGCTAGATGCTAGAAAATCCATCAACCACAGTGATGGCCAAATTCACTTGTAAATTCAATGCATAATTTTGCATTTTCTTAAACATTTAACTTTGGCAGATTTATAAGGAAAGACATTCTTTTGATGCTGCATGTCTTAACAATAAATTCATTATCATCTTCAGTTTCTTTTTGATAAATATATCTGATGATACTTATTAAACAAATCAAAAACAAAATTAATATAAATATCTATTAACAGTAACATAATATTCTTGTATTTCAACTCAACTTGAAAAATATAAAATAAGCCTTTAATGCATAATTCTCAGATCGAGAGATTGTTAGCTCTTTAGAATTACTTTGCCCTTATTAAGTTCCACATGCGTACTGCTTCTTCACCAGAAAATAATGTGTTCATTTTACATAGAAGCAATGTACCATTCCTTAAAATCAAAGTTATGTCAACAAACATGATTTCTTACAAGTTATGAGGGTAAACGGCAGGACAAGCAAAAATATTTTATGCGTCTTGCTCTACCCAACATATGGAATAGGTGAATGTGCGGGTGTCAAAAGCTTGAACCATTGATAAACAAGAAAACATGTTGGTAGTTCCATTGCTCTTACTATGCTTGTCCTAATTTAATAATGCACAAACAGACTACACAACAGACTGGTTCAATTTTTAC
The DNA here is from genome assembly GCF_021730395.1 of Mercenaria mercenaria. Lineage (NCBI taxonomy): Eukaryota > Metazoa > Mollusca > Bivalvia > Venerida > Veneridae > Mercenaria > Mercenaria mercenaria. Next base: position 51,774 of record NW_026463503.1, read on the forward strand.
CACGTGTTTTACCCATTTTTATTCTGTCAAGGTAAAGTATGAACATCAAAGGTTTATGGACTGAATTCTTCCCATCTGTATAAAAAGTATTGGAATTCATTTGAAGCCAATGTTTGACGGGCATTTAGAATGGACAATGATGTAACACTGGATGTGCAGTCCAAATTGTACTTTACCACCTGTTCATCAATTAACTGCTACCCAGTTATTGCTGATTTATGTGAATAATCTAAGGATCACAGCAAAACTTTCATTCTTATAACCAATTATTATTTGATGACATTGTTTTAAACTATGACCTTCCTGATTTATTTACACAATTAAACTGTCATATCGGCTATCAATTTTGCATACTGGTGCAATACAGATCGTGAAACATGTTCTCCTGGTTTTTTAATGAACAGTCTTGATTAAAAGTATTAGAATTTTATGACTTCCTGCCGCTTCACAGTGAAAAAGGCACCTAAACAGCGAAAAAAGGTCCGCTTTGAAATTTTGAAATCAGTCTGCAAAATCTGAAGCTAGCGGAAGCTGATTTTCAAAAAAAATATATTTGTTTTTGATTCTGGGAAAAAATGGAGCGGGAAATCCGTAGACCAAGTAATCAATTTGGTGTGGCCTAATATGTGTTTAATGTATATAAACCACGCGGTCATAGATTATGATCATATTCTTCAGGAAGATACAGAAATAAATAATAAAACGTTCATCAGCATTCAAAAGAGGACTAAGTTCAATTTCCTTTTAAAACATATGACAGCTTAACGGGGATATTTCGTTCAGCTAATAATAAAAAAGGTGACAAATATCAATGGTTGTCTGCATATTTTGTTTGTTACACTATTCTCTCAACTTGTCAAACTTTGACGTAGAGGTTTTTTTAGGTTTAATACTTTAACCATTTTCCTTGACTTACTAAACAAAACGTGGTTTTTATCAAACATTTATACATAATTTAATAGGTATGTTTGTAACAGGCTTATCGTTGTCTGTAAGTATCTATGTGATATTTTTCCGGGTAGGTCGAGCTGGTAGCATATTTTAGATGGGTAAAATCACATAATCATAAATGCTCGTTAAATTATATTTCTCTTTCTATCCCTCGAAGGAAGTAAACCTGCATTAAACTTATTCAGGCAGTAAACAAATGTATCTGTAATGTTAAGTGATATAATTGATATAAACCGGGTATAATAGTAATAATAATAATAAGACAGCGCGATCGACTTTTCTCAGTGCTTGACTCTGAATGAGAGCTTTGCCAGTAAAAAACATTCCAAGTTAAAAAGGGACAGAACTCTAATCAGAGTTATGGGAATTGTGTCTCCTGGTGTAGACCTTGATTGTAAAACACTATTTAGAGTTTCAAGTCAAAAGCTCTAATAGTAACAAAGATATTTGACTTTTAACAAAAAATTATAAGTTAAAAAGGGGCATAATTCTGTCAAAAACCATATCAGAGTTATGGGTATTGTTTCTTCTGGTGTAGACTTTAATGGTAAGTAAGTATTTTAAATTTCAAGCCAAAAGCTTTGATACTAACAGAGATATTTGACTTTATCAAAATCTTTAACCAAAATACTAAGTTAAAAAGGGGCATAATTATGTCAAAATTCAAATCAGAGTTATGGGGATTGTTTCTCCTGGGATGGTAAATAAGTATTATAAGTTTCAAGTCAATAGCTTTGATAGTAACAGAGATATTTGACTTGACTTTATCAAAAACTTTAACCAAAATTTCTAAGTTAAAAAAGAGGCATAATTTCATCAAAATTTAAAGCAGAGTTATGGGGATTGTTTCTCATGGTGTAGACTTTGATAGTAAATAACTATTTTTAGTTTCAAGTCAATAGCATTGATAGTAAGAGAGATATTTAACTTTATCAAAAAACTTTAAGTTAGAAAGTTTAACCAACGGCGACGCCGACGCCGGGCGAGTGCAATAGCTCTACTTTCTTCTTCGAAAAGTCGAGCTAAAAAGTATATTACACTATTAAAATCACAGTAAAGCTATTTCAAGTGAATTCTGTTGTATTTTGTGTTGTGTTTATTCCAAGTGGTGTGTGTGTTTGTGTGTGTGTGCGTGTGTGTACTTAAGTTGTATGTATGTATGTACTGTGTTGTGTTTGTGTTGTGTTGTACATGCATGTATGTGTGTGTGCGAGCCTGTGTTTGTAAAGTATTACCTCTGACATCAACTAAGGTACTTCCTATGCAAAACTAGTATTTATATCAATACAGAATTACAGGAGACTAATTATTATCACTGTTAATTTGTACACATACATCTTTTTACATGAACCATATTTATATGATAAAAACTGAAGACAGGCGCTAATTGAAAATTAAAAAAGTCTTAAAACCAAAAAAAAAAAAAACGGTATTAAGAATCTGACCACTAATATGGTCACTACTGCGCAATTAAGAAATGGTTTAAAAAAATCAGATATCACCCTGGATCAGATCAAGGATGAACTAATTAGCAACTGCTTCTCAGATTTGATAAAAATACTCAACGCATACTACAGAGTAAAGCAAGATGTTACATCAAGACATTATTTATATTGATAAAACATCAATGTTTTTATACAATGTTAAAAATCATACCTAATTATACAGGATGTTAAATCTAAGTTGAAGAATACTGTAGCAGGTTTTTGCGGTCACAATAGTCATATCTGTGTTGGAGAGTACAAAAACTAGTTTTTCATCTTCTGTTAAATTAACAAAATTCATGTTTATATTAGATGCTTTGTTTAACATTGGTTGCCTTAATTCATTATATGAACAACATTCGAAAAGTAAATGTTTTTCATTTTCTACTGACGATTTACAAATGGGATATATTCTGTTTTCAATAGGGAGGTTTTCATATCTTCCGGTCTCTAATCTAAATGGCGCTACACCACATCTAAATTTAGTGAGAGAGGCTCTGTGTTTTAAAGGCATATTCAAACTCACGTAATCTTCAGTTACAAAGTCCTCTTTTAGCAATTTATAAGTCCTTAGTTTATTTCCCCCTCTTCTGCTTGTACCAGTGTCTCGATTAATAAGAGTTGTTTTCCATTCAGCTTTATAAACTAACATAGCTGTTTCTACAATTTTATTACAGTAGTTTTTAGATGACATATTGGCACACTGTCTTGAAACTTCAACTAAATCTAACTTCTCTAAACACCTAAGATACTCAAATTGCCAATTTGTACATCTCTGACCACTTTTCAACAAACCTGTATTGAAAACTTTATAATTTACTCTATTAGTTTCCATTTTCATAAATCTATGCCATTGTTGACTAACAGATCTTAACTGTTTCACATGTGGTGGTTGCCAGGCTAATTCCCCATAAACAGCAGCATTAGGTGTATACTTTCCGATCCCTAAATAAAATCGCATAGCTCTGTTTTGTACAGCATTGATACACGAGTACGATTTTTGACCCCATATTGAAGCTCCATATGCAATAACTGGCCATACTGTTGAATCATATAATTTAACAAATACATTATATGGCAGTGTACCCATAGATTTTGATTTAGCAATTAGTAACCCTAAAGCCCTGCTCGCACTCTGAGCTACACATTTAGCTGTTTTATTGTAATCTAAATATTCAGTAAGTAAAAGACCCAAGTATGTATACTGTCCTACAATTTGTAAAGCATGACCACCACACGTGAAATTAAATGTAGTTCTATTTGTCGACTGTGGACGAAAGTGTACAATATTGCTTTTATCTCGATTAATAATCATAGAATTCATATTACACCAGTTATCCAATACATCTAACATACTTTGCAAATCATCTTCGTTTTCTGCAATAAGTACTACGTCATCAGCATATAATAAAATACAGACTTGTTCATTGTCTAAATGGATTCCTACTCCAACTGCCTTTATACGTGTAACTAAATCGTTAATGAAAATGTTAAAAAGCACTGGAGACAAAGAACAGCCCTGACGTAATCCACAGTGGACATCAAACCAGTCGGTGTTTAGGCCATTTAGTCTAATACAAGAGGATACAGACTGATACAGTGATTGTAATGCCAAAAACATATTGCCATTTATACCAAAATCACCTTATTTTTTCCAAAGAATATTTCTATCTATAAAATCATAGGCCTTCCTATAATCAATAAAAGCACAGAAAGTTGACTATTTAGCCTTTTTCCTCGTATCAATAATATTGGTTAGCGACGATAAATGATCAATTGTACTTCTATTTTTTCTAAAACCATTTTGTTCATCAGATAAATGTCATTGTTCTCTGTCCATTTAGACAAACGGTGGTTTAAAATTGAACAATAAATCTTATACATAGTACATGATAACGAGATACTTCTGTATGACACTGGATCCCTTGGATCTATTGTATTGGATTTAGGAATAGGACTTATAATAATTTTGCCCCAATCTGACGGAACAACACCTTTATTGAAACATACAGTAAACAATATATGCAAAAAAGATACAGAACAATCATTTTTTAGAATCTCCATTGGAATGTTATCGAAGCCCCACGCTTTATTATTTTTTGCATTATTGATTGCATTACGTACTTCAAAAATGGATATTTCTTCATTGAGAACATCACAATTGTTATTTGTATGGATATAGCTCTCATTATTATTCACATGATTAGGACCATCTTGCATAATATCAGTATCTACTTGTCTGGTAAAAAGCTTACTAAAATCCATTTTCCATTTGTTCAGAACAATATCAACATCGTTTGAAATACCATTCTCTGTGGCTACTTCCATAGGAATAGCTTTTTTCTTGGACTGAGAAACGCCTATCCTGCCTATGGATTTCCAAAATTCTTCATTGTTATTATCACAGTCAGCCTGTAGTTCTTTCTGGAGATTTATCCAGTAAGAACGCTTACTACGCTGTACTTCCTTATCAAAAATCTTTCTAGATGCAATGAAATTTGCCTTATATATTCGCTTATCGGACGCAACCGTACATTTCAACCATGAGTTTTCCGCTTCGCAGTACTTATTCCATAAAAAGGTTAGGCGTTCACTCCACCAAGGCTTACCCACTCTCCTCTTTTTATTAGAATTTCCACTTTTTAAATTGACCGTTTTGTAACTTATCTTGTTATACATTTCTTGTTTAATAATACCACATATATCAGCATAAGTATTGTTCTCGTTACTTCATGTCTATACAAGTGACCTACTAATTCACCCTTATCATGCGGGACACAATTGATTCGGTCTTTGCGACTAGTGTAGATCATGATCAGACTGCATGGATTCGCCATTCTGTCAGTATATTTTTAGTAAGCACCCGTTTAAACGGTAACTGGTATTTTTGATATTGAAAAATGGACATGTTCATTATAGAAATTTAGCAGGCTAAGGGTTAATATTACCTCAAGTTAGAGATGTATACTTAAGAAATAATTTATAGCAAAAGAGTGCTTTAACAATATTTATGCACGATGGGTAGTTATACGTCGGGCGTAATAATTTCCGAGTGAAATTATTTGAACGACGTATTACCGCCCGAGTGCATAAAAAGTGTTAAAACACGCTTGTGCTATAAATTATTTCGATTCTAAATGCACTAAATCTAAAACAGTGGATAAAATATAGAAGCGCTCTTCCTTAGTCGCAATAAAAGCTTTGACGTCACTGCACGTTAACGTGACGTCATTCTAGCGTAAGAGTGTTTTAACAGAGACAAGCATATTAGAATATTTGTTCTGACTTATGCCGCGAGAGATCATCCTATTCTGACTGAGTTGTTCTCCTACTAAATAGCTGCCTAAATATTAGCTAAACCAATGGAATTGATTTCCCAGGCAGTCCGTATTGCACATGACTTTAGTTTAAAAAAGAACCTTATCAATGAGAATCATGAAAATAAAACATAAAAACAGGATCAAGCAGGTAAACCTTACCTTGGTTTCAACTACTTTCAGGAGCTGGTGCTGTTTTAACAATGAACTGGCAGATGGGTTAAAACAATTAATCCGAATGTACATACAAATGTTACAAAGATCTTTTGGATGGCATAGTCTTTATTTTTCAGTTTTAGCCTAGACTAAAGGGTCTCTGGTTTTCTGTGAAGTATCCTTTAATTATGTAAGTTTAAACCATATCTAGAACCTACTAACAATGTAAGTCAATGTTAGTACGAACCATTTTATTATTTGTCTCTTTTAGTTAACAACTGTTTTGCTGTTCCTTTTGTTTCCACATACATGAGCATGTGGTTGGATCGCATATCGTGCCTTTTGTTACCACATGATACACCTGCCTTTAAAACAGCCATGTGAATGGGTATCAATTGCAATGTTTTGTGCACAGTTAACCGGCTAAAGCACCCTTGTGACGTCTTTTCCTTTCTTTTTTGTCACTGGGGCAATGCTCCATTGTATTTAAATGGTTTATTTGTCCTCGTAGTCATCATCTTTAACATTTTATATGTAATTTTATCATCCGAAACTTTACAAGTTAGGATCTGAAAAAGAAAATGAAAGATGCAAGTTCAAAGAATGCAGCCCACTCACACTGATTTTATCAGTGTTAATACGTATGTGCACATCATGAAAATATACACACAAAAATAAATAGGCATAGTAAGACATAAACAAAAAAGACGCAAGAAATAGATGAAGTAACACAATGGATATATCTTTGAACGGCCAGAGACAAGTCACCTTTGAAGGGTTAAAACTTGTATACGGGAAAGTAGCATGTTACAGAAATTTAACAACCAGAACAACACGAGCTGTCACTATTGGTGACAAATGTCCCCGAAGTAGGCCCAAGAATGTCACAGTTGTATGCACAAAATATCACATATCATTTTGTGACATTGATTTTGACCTAGGAAGCCTGGTTCATAAGTGTGACACATCTCAATATGGTAAACATTTGTGTCAAATTATTTTCAAATACCTAGATAAATGTCAGTTATGGACCAGACAGGAAACACCTTTGATTTCAAAGTGTGACCTTGACATTGGAGCTAGAGGTCTGGGTCTTGCACTTGACATGTTGTCTCATTATAATGAACATTTATGTCAAGGTATTTAAAATCCCTTTATCAATGGCAGAGTTATGGACCGTACAAGAAACAGACCATGTTAACTTTTGAGCTCCAAGTGTGACCTTGACCATGGAGCTAGGGGTCTGAGTCTTGCTCCTGACACGTCTTCTCATTATGAGGAACATTTATGCCAAGTATTTTCAAAAGCCCTTTATGAATGGGAAGAGTTACGGACCGGACACGAAACATACCCTGTTCACATTTCGTCACCTTGGCGCAAAAAGTACTGTAACTGCCTTTTTTAAAATTTTACAGGAGACACAAAAAACTGTTTTGCTTATTTCAAGTTAACCTTTTCAATACCATATCATGGTGTGATTTTAGTATTTATCAGGCATATTTAACTGCTTTTAAACATTATAATTATTCATTTGACTTTAAAAAGTAATTAGATATTTTTTTCCACTTACATGACTATTTGCACTAAATTTATTACACGCAAAAAGTCATATAAGTGCAGTTACCAGAGTTTTTGCACTAATTTTTAATGTAAAGTATCCAAGTTACAGTCTTTTAAATACCTTTTGAAAATACTGAAATACCTTCAATATGGCCAAAAAACACTCTGCATGTTCATTGTCAGTTTGGAATAATATTTGATACAGTAATAAGTTGAAGAAAAATAACCCATTTTGTTTCTTTAAGTTTATTTTGAACAGAAAACTTTTTTTGTATTAACAACTGCAAAACTTATTTATGAAGTCAGTGTATTTCATTTTCCACAAATGTATATTATATTTTTGCTACAAAAATATCATAATCAGAACTGCAGTAATAGCACAACAACAGTAAGACACAACTTTTGTATTAGACTTGACTCTAATAGCTTCAATTAATGAATTGAAAAACTTATTTATAAAGTCAACTGGTATATTTCATTTTAACATTATGTATACTACATTTTTGCTACCAAAATGTCATAATTAGGACTGCAGAAACAGCAACAACAGTAAAACACTAAATCTTTCTGACCTTTAGTTATAATATAAAAGGTCTTTTACATGTGTGGCAAGTTTTCATAAAAGTTATGGTAGGCAGATGGAATTATGTTCTTTCTGCAAAGACCAACCAAATCATTATATTTGTCTATTGACAGTTTTGGTTTGTCTGCATCTCCAAAAAGGGGGTAAAGTTTGGGCAGTTGAGACCTTTTTCTCAAGTTTGGTTGTAACCTAACTAGGTGTACTGATCCATCAAAGTCATATTTAATCATCATGCAGTCAGGGTCCTCAATATTGAACTGAATTTGTCTGATTTCCCTCCATCTAATTTTAAGCCCATGGGTGTCAATATTAGGGTTTTTGATGTTTGATTCCATTAGCTTGAAATCAAAAAAAATGATCTGAAGTCATTTCTGTGACATGATACGCTTTGTTCTACGTGCCAATTGTACAATTGTTGCAAACTGCGAGGTTGTATAAACTGAGATGCTTTTACATGCACGTTCGATACAAGAATGAACTGAGTCGTTCTCGTTTTGGGTGTGACCCCGTTCTAAAAATTTGTGTGTGACAGATTTCAAATGCAAAAGTTTTATAGTGTACCACATCATGACAACAAAGTAACGGTTACGGTTCTGACCTGAACAATTATCAGAGTATGTTGTTATAGATTCCATACCTTTGTCTGCCATTTTTTTAAAGAAGTCAAAAATACAAGATGAAATTTCATTGGACCCCCTGTTTGCAATTGTTTCATTCCATATGTAGCACCAAGCCTCACGGTCACCAAGGCTATACATATAACAGTTAAATTATAATTATTCAATTTTCTTGAATAATAAAGTTGTCCTTGAAATGGCTTTGGAAGGGTAAAAACATGTTGCAAGTCAAAACAGGCAGTGATGTGAGACGTGTTTACTTCAGAATGGGCTTTGTCAGCGTCTTTTTGTTCTCTGGCAAGATTTTTATTTTTAATATGTCGCTCAAAATCTGCACTATTCTGTTCATTTTCTTTGTTTACTTGCATGTTTTTGTTTGCAAAACAAACATCGCACTGATCTTTAAGTGGTTTTTGGAAAGCAATATTGAACTGGGTATCAAAAATATGCCTGTAGGTATGAATTGACTGTGGAACAAAGTTATTCTCATTACAGTACTGTTTATAATGATCGTACATTTTTGAAAGATTGAGATCTGCTTCAAGGTATTCTTTCTTGGACTGTTTCCTACAGTAATGAGATTCTAATCTGGGATAACTTTCAATGTGATTTTTAATATTAGTTACAATTTGGTTAGGAATTTTATTAGCTCTGTTTGTATGCTTTCCCCGAAGATCTTTGGCGGTGATACCACCATAGGTTCTTTTTTTATTCAAGGCTTTGTTTGCAACAGCTTCAGTAATATCAAGAGTGTCAAGGTAAAAAGTTTTACAGACCTGAATTTTCTGATCACGTATTTTAAAGAAATATTGCCTGGACTGTTTTCGTCTACTGTCTCTTTTGTTTGTGATTTTTTTTCTAGGAATTTCTTCAATGGTATGAGATATGAATTCTTTTTGTTTTTCATAGCAAGCAGTTGACCAAAAGTTATGAAAAATCTTTTCTCTCTCATTTTGATCAATAAATGAATGGCATTTTCTCTTGCACGAGATACCACAGCCACTCTTAATAACCTTTGCTCTCTTAATTTTACCAGATTTTGTTATGTAGCTTTGACCTGTATTTTTTTTATGTTTCAATATGTTTCGTTTCCACTCAGTCTCATTTCTGACACGTTTACGTAACTGCCTACTTTTCATATCAACACTGTTCTGGACAGATGAAGCTACTGAATCTTCATCAAGGCAATGTGTGGGGGAATCAGGGCATGCTATGTTATGAACATCTGGATCAAGGTTAAGGTCATGAGTAGGCGTATCAGAATGTGATATATCTGGATCAAGGTTAAAGTCATGACTAGGGGCATCGGAATGTGCTGGATCAAGGTTAAGGTCATGACTAGGGGCATCAGAATGTGCTGGATCAAGGTTAAGGTCATGACTAGGGGCATCAGAATGTGCTGGATCAAGGTTAAGGTCATGACTAGGGGCATCAGAATGTGCTGGATCAAGGTTAAGGTCATGACTAGGGGCATCTTGATCTTCAACAATAATGGTAATATCATTTAAAAATGAACTGTTCATGATATCAACACAAGCATCTGACAGATTTTGAGTTTCTAAGGTTTCATCAATCAAGTCAGACATGCTGTCATTTAAATCATACAAATCTGACATGCTATCTGTGACAGAAGTTTCATTGCTATCAGAAAGTGAAATATTATCAAGACTCTTTAACTTTTCATTGAGAAATATCAATTCACTCTCATTAACAGGATCAAAACCTGAAAAATCAGACCCCGAGTTTAATGAAGAGTCAAACTCTGAGCCCCAGTTTACATAATCTTGAACTGGTATTTCATCATAAAATTTCACTCCACAAAGTTCAAATGGCACATGAACAGATTTAAATATTGAAGCACTAAGGTGTTCCACAAAGAGGCACAATGCATCCAGATTTTTGTGTACTGTGAGTGTTGCTTTTCCATCAGCACAGACCACGCCACAAACATTTCTACTGTGCGGATCAAAGAAGTAGTATGTCCGTCATCAGACACAATAGAACACGAATATGATGGAGAACTAGATCCAATAGTCAGAATAAGACCTGTCACATCTTCTTCATTAACATCATGAACTGCATTTTTAAAGTCAAAAAATGGTTGCTCCGTCACCTTTCTGTTGAGGCTTCCAGCAAGTGTTTTAGAAATAGCAAGGGGCCTGTTGAAAATAACATCTGGCAGGTCTGTTACCATCAAGTAGGTCAGACCAGGGGTTTTCTCTAGTATACGCTGATAGATATCATCACCATTTTCCAAAATTCTGTTCAATTCTGAGGATGTCCATGTTGAAGGTTTAAAATGTTTACTTTGGTATATGCAACTGACAGAATTAGCCATGCACTGGCGACCGTTGCCTTTGAAAATAGCATCCCCTTGATGATAGGATGCTTGAAGCATCTGAAAAAAAAGATAGACATTATTTATTCTTTTTGCCTGTATTACCCTTAAAGTGATGGAAACAAATATATTGGGCAAAGTCGAGCAGTTTAGAACTATACCAGCACGCATATTCTGATCTGGTCTTAAATTTAATACACTGATATTATACTGCCCAGATTTTAGTTTAAAAACAGGTCATTTAATTTATTATTATCACCAATATTATTATTTTCTATAAGAATGTATTAAACTTATATCTACTTATTTTTTTTTTAAGACATGAAACTAATTTAAATATCAAAGACTACTTACATTTAATGTTTTTTCCCCAGGTCCTTTTTTAGATCAGTTCAAGGTCCATGTCCATAACATAAAGTTTTATGAAGATGCTTAACCATGATAATCAATAATTATCTTGTCATTATGATGTCATCAGTGACATCATCAGTGAGTATTTAGTTGCAATAAATAAATAATAAAGAATTAAAAAACCTTACATTAAAAAAATCAGATTCTGACACTGTATGCTTCTGACAGTATCTTTTTAAAAAAAGTTTAAATGTTATTTTTTTTTCTTTTTAAACTTTGATGCAAGAAGTATGGTAAGTGCAGTTACAATACTTTTTGCACCAATGATTTACAGCTAATTTAAAGATCTTTGGTGCAAAAACTCTAGTAAGTGCACTTACCATAGTTTTTGCATCAAAAAATTTTGAAGTGCAGTTAAGTGTTTCATTTTTTTTTCAGAAAAAGGTAGTTTTCATCAAAATATAGCTTCCAAACTTTTATGAATGATGAATATTGATATTTATAACCTAAAAATGCAAAAAAGTGATTTTCCCAAAAAATGTCAGTTACATGACTTTTTGCTCCAAGGTGACGATTTGACTTTAAAGTGTGACCTTGACTTTGGAGCTAGAGGTCTGGGTCTTGCGCATGACACGTCGTCTCATTATGGTAAACATTTATACCAAGTTGTTTGAAATTCCCTTCATGGGTGGCAGAGTTATGGACCGGACACGAAACAGACCATGTTAACATTTGAGCTCTAAGTGTGACCTTGACCTTGGAGCTAGGGGTCTGAGTCTTGCGCATGACACGTCGTTTCATTATGGTGAACATTTATGCAAAGTTATTTGTTTTTAAATCCCTTTATGGATGGAAGAGTTACAGCCCGGACAAGAAATACCGGACGCACGGACGCACGCACGGACGGACGGACGGACGGACAGTGCGATTTTAATATGCCCACCTTCGGGGGCATAAAAAGAAGCAGCCAGCAATATATTAAAGCCAAAAGTAGTTATCTGTTATGCGTATGATTTTGAGAAAATGGGGTTTACATCCATTTTCTTTCTGTGACGTTGACGAAAACAAAAAATACGCGGACTGATTCTGTGATTAGAACCATTGCGACAATGTGACTGGTGTACGACTGGAGATAAATTACAAATTAATCAATATGCGTACTACTTACCCATTTACTGAACTGCGTGTTTTCGGTGAGAAATTGAAATGAATACGTATATTTTCCCGTTCATGACCATGGTTCTCGTAGTATACCTAGGGGTAGGGTATAACATGAACATCGGCAGTGTCTTTCTGGTCTGATGCCAGTTTAGTGTAAGAGTCATAATAATTATTTTTAACTTTGTTGACATTAAAAGAGCAAGGCTCTTTCGTTAGGTTGTAATTTCGAAAGAAAAGTAGAAATAAATTGATTCCCTGAATTCTAGACAGTACTTGCGTCTGAAACATTCGTATAGTCGGCAGTAACAAATAAACAGATATATAAAATAAAAAGACTCTGTAATAGTTTAGTCTCACAAGCTAATTTGATGTTAAGTAGATAGAAAGTAAATGCACTTTATATATTTTACCATGGCCGTTGAAATTCTTTTCACGTTAGTTTTAACATTGAGTGTTTTGTTTTTCATAATCAACATCCCTGCCGAAAAAAAAAAAAACGCCCCTTCAAAAATTCGCCAATATACCAAACGTAACAAGATTTTATTTATTTATAGTTTTTTTCGTATTATAGATAGTATTAGCGGATTTTCATTTACGCCTGAGGCAAAACGTTTGCATGTTATTGCACAAAAAGGAAAATACAAAGTTATAGACGTAGAAGCACCAAATGCTTTTCGGACCTATCAAAAGAAGGCTTTTAAAGACGGACGATGTGTGTGTTAACCTCGAGCTTTTATTGCCATACATGCCTGTACAGCTGTAATCGGTGGATGAGAAAATTGAGACTACTTGAACAGTTGTAGTAAATTCAACTTAATAAATAAGTGACTAGAACAATAACACTTTCGCATTGCTAATTCGAAAAGTAGAAAAATTGGATGGTAAACAAAATGTCATGGATATACTTGATTTGTTTGATAATTTGAACATACAAACATTTAGATTAGAGCAAATAAGGTGACGGTTTTTTTTTGTTTTTTTTTTTTGTTTTTTTTTTTCGTTTTTTTTTGTCTTTTTTCCCTACCCCTGGAAACCTTTGAAATGATTTATGATTAATAACTGGTTCTTGCCGAAATAAAGCAGAAATTTACGCGCATTCCTGTTACGGAAAAGAAGATCAAACTAGGAAAACTTGTGCACGCAAGAGGAAGACCGAGTCAAAATGAATATGTCACTGCAATACGTAGTCCTGCGGGGAGAAGCCAACAAAATGCAAAAAAAATACCACAGTTTTTGCATCGTATTATTGCAACAGCGCCTTTCGACATAATGGCGAAATAACAATATTACGATGCGAAAAAGCGATATTAACATCGCACATTCGTGCTTACGTAATATCTCTCTTAGAAAGGCGAAAACAAGAAAATACGATGCGACATTGCAATGTAAATATTGCGTCTTTGCATTATGTTATCGCGTTTTCGCATTATATTATCGCTCCATCGCACCGTTCCTTCGCATTGGCTTTCACACTACCGATCTTCAGAGCATAAAGCTATGTATGTTTAGCTGAAATTTGAGAAAAGCTAAACGATCATGAAGCTCACTTCTAACTGCTATGGTTTAGCCTCATACTATATAAATATACATCCGCTTAAGGTCAGTCATGCACAAATTATACGAAACAGATCTCACTAGCGAACATTTTACGTCATTTTTATCTCTAAATTTAGTGTCGTAAAACCGATATTTAACTAATTTTCTTTCGTAATGAAAGACAGGCTGAAAATATCGTATAGTGAAGTTGTATGTTTATGCAGTACACACTCGCTCTACTGTAGGTGACATTTCTCAAACTTATAATTGTTATTGGTATCAAAGCATTTACTGAAACACCCTGCTCCCATTACAATATGAATTTTCGACAGTTTAACCTTGGATTTGTTTTTGTCAGAGAGAGTAACCGGGCCATACATCGGAGTTGTTGAAAAATACGCTAGAATTTTATATATAACTTTGGGAGGGACTCCAGTTTTGTTGGACCATTGGAGGGAGAAAATCGCATGTTATACATGTATTTTTTTTTAATTAGTTGAAGTCAATTTGTGGCTCGATTATTGAAGTGAAGGTTTATTTCTTGGAAATTCGTGGCGTACGTTTTAGTGTAAATGATTGTTGATTTGTTCAGAGAATATTTTGGCTTTCAGTTGTTTGTGTTTTCTTTTAGTTACGGAACTACGGTTTTGTGTTTGGTTGTTTGCAGTTTGAATTGTTGGTTGGTTTAATTTACTGAATTTGGTTTGGTCGATCATTTGTGAGTTGATGGGTTCATTTGAGTTTTAGAGGTATATATTATGAGACTTCAATGGTGTTTTAGTCCTTCTATCGACTAGAGGACTGACGTAGTCACTGGTCATGGTAGTTCCCTGGAATGTAAGAATGAGGTATATCATGAACACGTTCGATGATAGAAAAATATCTTTCTTTTGGGTCAGAGTTTGTTGAAGACGTTGGGAAATCTTAGCAACCAGCTGACTAACTGCACATGCAATAATATCGTATTTCCTAAGCTGTCGTCATATAACACATTCGTGACGGAGGTAGGAGTACAGGGTATTAATTTGGTAGGGGAACAGGTTATATGTTTGGGTTTGTCAAATATTTCAGTGCTACTTACAGCTAACAATATTCCTATATACTGAGTTTCTCGCATTCGTTCTGCCTTATAGGTTCTTTCTTCGTATTAAGATCATTACGAAGAAAATGTTATGTTGCGTGTTTCATATAAAATTGATTAATATTCAATATGTTTCAAATCGGCAGAAATTATTGATATGGAAACATATTAAGATTTATTATTTGCATGTATATAATAACCAAAGTATTAGTAATAATGCTCTATTCAGAAATATTTCTTTAAACACAGTTTTCAATTTACAATTTAAGTACATTATCCTAATCTTATGTCACAGAATATAATTATGAAACGCCTACCTTTTCAAAATCACGTACTGAGCATTTATTTCTGAAAAAGTAATTTTTTTTTTCAGAAAATCAAGTTCTTATTTTTACGCAGAATGTATTTTGAGGTTTTTATCGAATTTCTTATATATAGGTTTAGCTATTGACATTAGATTGTTTATTGATCATACTGAATGGATCTGTATTGAATGTTGACTGCAATTATGTTCAGACATTATTATGTACTATAATTTTATATTTTTGAGCAGGCATTTGAGTCAGTCCCCTGAAGTCCGCTACGCCAGTCTTATTTTATACGGATTAGGACCGTTGAAAAACAATTCTGATTGTTAATATATTTTTGACATTAAAAACGAAAGATGAGACTTTCTATTAGATTCTCTAAATGGTTTATCAACTGTACACACTGTTTAAGGTTCAAAACTGTGTATAAATAGAAGAAGAATGTAGACAAAAATTCAGGAAGATAATATCAAGTCAATTGGTTGACAAATCTAGGTATACACGTTTGCCTGCAAATATCGATTGCAGGAGTGAGATTAACCATGATTCAAGCAAACTTAATGATTTCTATTTACGAAACATTCCAATAGATTTTATGTAAAATTTGTAATAAATATGTAATTTGTTTACAGTATAGTTGTAATTTAATTTCGCAAATGAAAACGTTTTGACATATAATTAAAAAACAACACATCATTGAAAATTTTGCAAGGCATGTATTATATGTGTTTTTTATATGAATGTAACCTTTTCTTGTGTTTGCGTGTATGATGGAAGTAAAAGGTTTGAATTCAGGTTTGAAAAACGTGCTTATGTTAGAGCTCATTGTTTGCTTTTCCAAACTAACAGGATTTTGATTTTCACGGGTGCAATGATGTGGCTTGTAGCGCGTTCACGCGCTGGATCTAGTAGATTGCCCTCTCGTTTGAACATCCAAAAATTAAAGAATTTAAAGTAATGGGATTCCCGATGATTGTTTTACGTGTATTTTGCCCACCGAGTTTGCGGTTCCGTTGATTTTGCTGACATGTACCGTCAGAACCCATCTGGCACCCTCTTGCCAGACGACTTTCATTCTGTTAATGCAACTAATAATTTGTGCATTGATTCGTTTTCTTTATTCATTCTATAATTTTAAAGATTTAATTTGCAAGAGCCTCGTTACCATTTGTTACCAAAACAGTTATCTTCGGACATTTGCATCCTTAACCAGTGACATATGTTATAATCTTGTCACTTGAAATGCAAACATACTGTACTTCAATCATAAAGACCTCGTTTATCACCGTCGCTTATGTACAAACTTGAAGACGATTTTCCCATGAATGTAAATAAACATTATATGCCTATATTATTGTACATTTCTTATCACTGATAAAGACTGTGTAGTGTTTCCAAATTGTTTATAATATTTACATAAGCTACATGTACTAATTGTCACATAATACAGCCGATGTATATCTAAAAGGTACAACTTAAAAATCTTATAAAGAAAATAAAAGGCATACATTCTCAATTATCGTCCTTAAAAATAAAACTATTTTTTTAACATGCATCATTTTTACAGTCGAGTTTTATTCGGTCTCTTATGTGTTTGATGTTTGTTACATAACATAACAACCATGGCTTTGATTGATTACTTTAGCGAGGGAAATGTAACTTGTACAATTTAAATTATAAAGTCATTTTCAACATATACATTGTATGCGGTTATCACGATGTTGTCATTTTCGTGGACTATATTTCCTGTCAGGAGAGAAACTTGTATCTTCTAGTTTCTTAACAGGGCAACATCAAATAAAAGCTTAATGAACATGACTGCATCACAACATAGGAATATTTAATATATATCGTAAACTTTTAGAGACAAAGTCTGCAGGGTAAAATCCGTTTAGGTGAGATATAGTGCTCACTTACTGCCCGTCGAAAGTCCATCGTTCGTACGTCCGAAAAACTGGAACTTTCTCCAAACAGCATGTTCTGATTAACTATTGGTCTGCTTTTGAAATACTTTGGAAATAAATTCAGCGAAGTTAGGAAACAAATTGTTGATTCTATGTAATTTCAAGACATATTTGAAAACAAAATGTTTTTTATTGCTATTATGTAATGTTAGAAGATATTTATGTGGCTTCAGCAAATTTAAAACTTGATCATCGGATTTTTCTGAAAGACACAAATCTTTTTCCCCCTTTTGGTTGCGTCTGCACCTTTGCTCAAAATGTCTTGCTGCGCATTACGTACGTACGTTGTAACAGTGTTCAAATGATTATAATTTCTGTCCATAATTCTTCTAAAATAGACTTTAATCTAAAAAAACCATACCATATTCAAACTTGGGTACTTATCTTTATACGTTCGAAGGGACATATTATTCTATAGCGCCGGTGTCCGTCTGTCCGTCCGTCCGTCCGCTCTGTTATTCTTGAACCTTTAAAGGAAAACTTGACAAAACTGTTCAGCACACCGAGACGACGTGCAGAGTGCTAATTTTGGATAGCTTGCTTCTTGGTCAAGGTCACACTCAGGGGTCAAAGGACATATCACTTTGTTTCGTGTCAGCTCTGTAACTCTTAAACCCCTTGAAGAATTACGAAGAAACTTGACACAAATGTTCACCAAATCGAGACAACATGCAAAGCGCATGTATTTGATGGCTCGCTTCAAGTTCAAGGTCACAGTTAGGGGTTAAATATCATATGACTTTGTTTCGGGACCGCTGTGTAACTCTTGAACTGTTTGAAGGATTTTAAAGAAAGTTGGCAAAAATGTTCATCTCATCGAGACAACATGCAAATTGTAATACTATGTATCGGATGGCTCGCTTCAAGGTTAAAGTCACACTTACAGGTCGAAAGTCATATGACCTTTATATATGACCTATTATATGTTTCGTGTGTATATTGTTCTCTACAGCGGTGCTCTTGTTTTTATTTGCCAGATCCATTTTTTGTTCACTTACAATATATTTTATTGAAATACTTCCCTATTATGTAACTATAAATAGCTTATTTTGTAATAATTAAAATATAATTTATAGCAAAACAGTGTTTTAACACTATTTATGCACTGTTGGCTGTTATACGTCGGACGTAATAATTTCACGAGGGCGTCGTACGTCGTATTACAATCCATGTGTAAAAAGTGTTAAAACACGGGTTTTACTAGAACTTATTTCAATTCTAATATGCTCTTAATCTAGTAACAGCAGATAAAATATAGAAGCTCTTTCTTGGTCTCAACAAAAAATTTGACGTCACCGCACGTTAATGTGACGTCATTCAGGCGTCAGAGTGTTTTGATAGAGACAGGCATAATAGAATTTCGAAAAACCGACACTACTCTTCTGTGGTAGAACAGGGTTGGTACCTCCAATTTTTAGGTGTGTTTAGACATACGAGGGTGGGATCAAAAGTAATGCAACCAATGGTGTTAAATGACAACTAAAGGTTGAATTAAGAAAATTTATTTCAAACCTTCAAAGTAATCTCCTTTGACAGATACACAATGTCTCAATCTTTTAATCCAATCCTTAAAAGCTTTCTGTCTTTTTCAGGTATATAACTAAGGAGGTTAAATATGGCGGCCCCCAACTTTTGGCGGGATGTATATTTTCTGCCTGCAAGATTTTTCTTGAGACGAGGGAGAGCAAATGCGGGACCCACCTATCACGTTTCTTCTTCAATTTCAAAATATTTCGCAGAATGCGCAACACAGATGCTTTTGAAATGCCAACCATGTCCGCAATCTGCTGAGAAGTATATCTTGCGTCAGAAAGTACTATTTGTTTGATTTTTTCAACAATCCTTGGACTACTTGCAGACCTAGGTCGACCAGGTTTAGGCGCATTTTTGACAGACTCCACGCCTGCACAAAATTTTCTAACCCATCTGCAAACTGTGGAAAAGGACATTTCATTACTTCCATAAACAGCACATATGTCAGCACCAATATCCTTTGAACCTCTTCCGAGTGAAGCGCAAGTCTTAATGTAAGACCCAATTTCGTTAGCATTTTACCAACCATTTTGCCTAACCGCCTACGAGTAGGGTTTGTGCAAATGTGAATTGTGAGCGAGATATTGTGTCTACATGTATAGTTTATACGTCGATTGAAAGCTTTTACAACGGGGAACACGTGCAAGGCGTGAATTTTGTACTGGCGCTAAAATAGCGGTTGTCAATAGTCAGTGGCATTACTTTTGATCCCGCCCTCGTATATGTACCTGGTTAGGATTTTTTCGTGGCATTGCATTTTTTCTGTGGACTAG
>NW_026463504.1:0-5347 GCF_021730395.1 Mercenaria mercenaria
CTTGGGTGAAAAACCTTAACAAAAATTTCCTACTATATACATGTGTGCCATGCAAAAAAACAAAGACCTTAAACATGACATGTGAACAAAAAAAATTAACCCTGAAAGCCCAAAGTTTTTTTTACAAAAGCTTTTGCCTGAGGCAGTATATTTTGAGGAAATATATTGTTAAAGCCGAGACTAAATTTTCTGCATTTGCAATTTTAGTGTGGTTTTAAATATACATGAACACAGGTCTTTGACAGTCTCTTTCAGGTATCAGTTAGTATAAATATACTATCTGGTTTGTCAGTAGCTGCATAAAATATACAGTAAAAGCACTGCTGTCAGTGGTAATTTACCTTCATATACATAACACATTGGTCATTAATTTCTAGGCTGAAGCATAAATCTACACCAAGCTTAAAGTATTTTTCTATGAAGGAGTAAATACTTATACATGCAATTGCATCGAATTGCAATTGCATCGAATTGTTAGTTCCAAGAAGGAACCCATCACGAAAGTTCAAGGAAGGAACAAATCCATTATCTACACTTGTTCCAAAGCAGGAACAGACAGCAATCTAGGTATTATTAGTTCCAGGTAGGAACATATACCACTACCAGTTGCACTAAATAAGCAAATTTAAGTTCCAGAAAGTTATCAGCCAAGGCTGTATTTGATAAAAATAGAATGTGTCTGTAGGACACAGCTTGTACCCCCACTGGTACATTTGTCAGAAAAAAGGAGAAATAATTCAATAATTCATGTTTGCAGTTTTAAGAGGATATAGCCTCAACATACATTTTATATAAAGGCTTCATTATTATAAGCCATACACCTTTTACCTATAAGCATCACAAACAAAACATCCACTATTTTGGCTATTTCAAGGGTCATAACTCTGTAATAAGCACTAAGATTCTCAAGAAGAATGTCAAGTGTGCAAGATCATATCATAATCAAGACTCGTGCAAGGTTTCATGAATTTACATCAAATGCTTTTTGAGCTAAGGACATCATTAGGTGAAAATGTGCTTTTTAAAATTATTTCAAGGGTCGTAACTTTGGAAATAGGGGTCAGAGCCAGACGAAAAATCGGAGGTGCACATGTTTATATTATGACAAAGACCCGCGCAAGTTTTCGTCAACTTATATCAAATATCTTTTGACCTAGGGGCATCACAAGATTGAAATGTCCAATTTAAACTATTTCAGGGGCCATAACTCTGGAAAAAGGGGCCAGAGCCAGGCGAAAAATAGAAGGTGCGCAAGTTTATATCGTGATAAAGACTCATGCAAGGTTTAATCAATTTATATGAAACTTTTGAACTAGGCACCTAAAGTTGAAGATGTGCAGTTTTGACTATTTCAGGGGCCACAACTCTGGAAATAAGGGGCACAGCTAGTAAAAAAGCTGGTAAAAAATAATAGGTGCGCAAGTTTATATCATGATTAAGACGTATGCAAGGTTTCATCTATCTATATCAAATACTTTTTTAGCTAAGCGAGTCATAGGATGAAAATGTGTGGTTTGACTGTGCCAAGGGCCATAACTCTGAAAATAAGGACCGGAGTCGGACAAAAAATAGGAGGTTTGCAAGTTCATATCACGATAAAGACTCGTGCAAAATTTCATTAATTTACATCAAATACTTTTTTTAGGTATGCGCATGACGAACTCCGGACAGACGGACGCACAGATACACGAACAAGACCAAATCTATATCCCCAACCACTCATGGGGGTCACAATTAAGATAGAAGTTGACAATCTGAGGACATTTCTTGAACTGCACACTTTTTATTCTTATAATAGTGTTGCTTCGTATGTTTCATTACCCCACCCACTTTTTCCCAGTTTGAGTGTACCACTCTTCCAATATTAATCAGTGTACTGATATACTGTTATTTTAATGTTTATTTAGTTTACAATATCTGCTGAAAATAACACCTGAATATCTCAACTAATGAAAAATGTTTTAGATGTTTGGTGAATTTAGTCCATTGAAAATCATTAAATTTGATTATGCTAATTTGTGGCTAAGTGCTAGGAAAAAAATATTCAAGACAATTTAAAATGCAACATGTTGTGTAAATGCCCAGTGCATAGTTATTTCAAAGTGAAAGTTTAAGGTAAAAAGTTTGAACCATTTTTAAAAATAAGTCAACGGAAATTATGTTTCTGGTTGGTCACATGTCAAATTACCCCACCCACTTTAAATGTGAATATCTATAAACGTAAGTCAAAACTGGTAACAGTAACACTTCTTAATGAAACTCAATAGATATATTGTCATACAATCATACAATATAAAGAAAATCAAAAAACATTTTGCCCAGACACCTAACTGACACCCCCCCCCCCCCCCCACCCCAACACACCCTTTCAACTCTTTCAACAAATCGGTCCCTGTCTTGGTTTGAAGATTCGCAGTTGCAGACAAAACTCCCTCTCGAATGATTAATACAGATACAAAATTGAAGCTTAATACAAGTTATTCAGACAAATGAAACATGCTGAAAGGTACATATCCCATAGCTCTATATGCCCGTCTCTGAAACTCGAACAGTTTTCAAAAGATCTTCACCAAAGAGTTCGAGTTCGATAACTAGCCAAATCGCCCCAGACACTCTTGGATTATGCCCCTTGAATTAGGCCAAGTTTGATGACGGGCGTATTTTGTGATAGTCTGGCACTCCTGAGAGGGTATAATTAATGCATGTAAAGTTATAAACCAAAACAAATGCAGATAATTTATTGAATATTTACAGATGTTCGCTGTAACTGAACATAATCACAGCATCAAATTCCTGAACTCTAAGAATTTCAAAAATGAACGAATCTTTAGGCAAGAACAAAAAAGTCTACCGGCTAATGTAGATATTAATGTTCAGATAAATGTCTAAAGTGTCAGAAAAGTTGAGGTAGAGTTACCCTAAGTTGTAAAAAGAATTAGTAAGTCATTATTATGAGTTACTAAGTGATACCTATGAGATACTAAGTCGTACAGATTGAGTACGTCGCATGTATGAGTTACTTATACGTACGTACAAGAAAGTCATAGTCATACGGAAAAATAACCAAATCATACGTATGAGGTATTAAGTTATATGTACGAGTTACTTAGTCATACATACGAGTTAGTAAGTCCTATGTATGAGCTAGTCATACATATTAGTTAGTAAGTCGTACGTAAGATAAATTAAAATCTCTCTCCTGACCCATTGAGCTTCTATATATATGCCCCTTCCCCACTGATAATTCTTGACAGAAATATATATGCTAAAAAAATCATATATAAAACTTAAGAATAGGGACATGTTCACTTCATGCTGGTGACGTTACTAGTTTCATTTGAACTGGACAAAAACTGAAGGTCTTGAGCACTTAAGGTGCAGATGTAGTTGTAATATTGTAAAGTATAAAAACGGGCATAATTGAGGGCACAAGGTGCAGATGTAGTTGTAATATTGTAAAGTATAAAATAAACTGGCATAGTTCAGTTCACAAGGTGCAGATGTAATTGTAATATTGTAAAGAATAAAAAAAACGGGCATAGTTTAGTGCACAAGGTGCAGATGTAATTGTAATATTGTAAAGAATAAAAAACGGGCATAGTTGAGTGCACAAGGTGCAGATGTAGTTGTAATATTGTAAAGTATAATAAACGGGCAAAGTTAAGGGCACATGATACAGATGTAATTATAATATTGTAAAGTATAATAAACGGGCAAAGTTGAGGGCAAATGATACAGATGTAGTTGTAATATTGTAAAGTATAATAAACGGGCATAGTTGAGGGCACAAGGTGCAGATGCAATTGTAATATTGTAAAGAATGAAAAACATTAATAGTTGAGTGCACAATGTGCAGATGTTGTTGCAATATTGTAAAGTATAATAAAGTATAATAAACGGGCATAGCTGAGGGCATAAGGTGCAGATGTAGTTATAATATTGTAAAGTATAATAAACGTGAATAGTTCAGTGCACAAGGTGCAGATGTAGTTGTAATATTGCAAAGTATAAACGGGCATAGCTGAGGGCGCAAGGTGCAGATGTAATTGCAATATTGTAAATAAAGAATGAAAAACGGGCATAGTTTAGTGCACAAGGTGCGGATGTATAGTTGTAAAGAGTAAAGTATAAAACACGGGCATATTTCAGGGCGCAAGGTTCAGATGCAATTGTAATATTGTAAAGAATGAAAAACATGAATAGTCTAGTGCACAATGTGCAGATGTAGTTATAATATTACAAAGTGTAAAAAATGGGCACAGTTGAATGCACAGGGTGCAGATGTAGTTATAATATTTCAAGGTGTAAGAAAACGGGCATAGTTGAGTGCACAAGGTGCAGATGTGGTTATAATATTGCAAAGTGTAAAAAACGGACATGGTTGAGTGCACAAGGTGCAGATGTAGTTATAATTTTGCAAAGTGTAAAAAACGGGCATAGTTGAGTGCACAAGGTGCAGATGTAATTGTAATATCGTAAAGAATAAAAAAATGGGCATAGTTGAGTGCACAAGGTAGAGATGTATAGTTGTAATATAGCAAGTATAAAAAACGGCCATAGTTGAGTGCACAAGGTGCAGATGTATAGTTGTAAAGAGTAAAGTATAAAAAACGGGCATATTTCAGGGCGCAAGGTTCAGATGCAATTGTAATATTGTAAAGAATGAAAAACATGAATAGTCTAGTGCACAATGTGCAGATGTAGTTATAATATTACAAAGTGTAAAAAATGGGCATAGTTGAGTGCACAGGATGCAGATGTAGTTATAATATTTCAAGGTGTAAGAAAACGGGCATAGTTGAGTGCACAAGGTGCAGATGTGGTTATAATATTGCAAAGTGTAAAAAACGGACATGGTTGAGTGCACAAGGTGCAGATGTAGTTATAATTTTGCAAAGTGTAAAAAACGGGCATAGTTGAGTGCACAAGGTGCAGATGTAATTGTAATATCGTAAAGAATAAAAAATGGGCATAGTTGAGTGCACAAGGTGCAGATGTATAGTTGTAATATAGTAAGTATAAAAACGGCCATAGTTGAGTGCAAAAGGTGCAGATGTATAGTTGTAAAGAGTAAAGTATAAAAAACGGGCATATTTCAGGGCGCAAGGTTCAGATGCAATTGTAATATTGTAAAGAAATAAAAACATGAATAGTCGAGTGCACAATGTGCAGATGTAGTTGTAATATTGCAAAGTGTAAAAAACGGACATGGTTGAGTGCACAAGGTGCAGATGTAGTTATAATTTTGCAAAGTGTAAAAAACGGGCATAGTTGAGTGCACAAGGTGCAGATGTAATTGTAATATCGTAAAGAATAAAAAATGGGCTAGTTGAGTGCACAAGGTAGA